>NC_081842.1:136892439-137088589 GCF_963259705.1 Myotis daubentonii
CTGTTAGCATTGATTTGTTTTTGGTGGACACTGTGTTAGGCAGAAGGCTCTGCAAGCCACAGAAGAGATTGTGACGTGGGTTCTTGCTCTTTAGTTTATATGAGCTAGGCCAGAAGTCAGAGTTTGTTTATTTCCACCTAAGTACCTAGCACTTTTGCTGCCTTTGCATGAATGACGGTGCCTTGGTTATGGGGTAAGCTGTAGGGGCACACACTTTTTCTACACAGCATCTTTTTATCGAATGTGAAGCAGAACGTTATACCAAAAAAACAGCAAAGCTTAACATTTGCTCGGATTGCTAATAATTAAATTATATTACAAAAGCATGATGCACACACAATGAAAAAATTGGATTTATTGCCTCAAGAACAATGACTCCATCCCTGGAAGTCTCCCTTAGAAGCTGGCTGAAGTGAACATCTATCCACATTGGGAAGGAGATCTTCATCAAATAGGAAGTTGGATGAAATAGCTTCTAGAATTTCTTCTGTATTAGTTTGGTGGGACAATTGTAAAAAAGTGCCACAAACTGAGTGGCTTACACAACAGAAAATTATTGTCATACAGTTTGGAAACTGGACGTCTAAGATCAGGGTGTCAGAGGGCCACCCTCCCTCTAGCCACCCTGGGGAAGGGCCATTTGTCTCCGGCCTCTGGAGCTTCTAACAGGTCCTTGACTTGGGGCAGCAGAACTTCAGTCTTCATTTGTTCTTCTCCCTTTGCCTCTGGGGCCAAAGTTCCCCTTTTCATAAGGCACCAGTCATATTGGATTAGGGCCCACCCCAGTCCAGTATAACCTCACCTAAACCAGTTACCTATGCAACCACCCTATTTCCAAATAAGGTCACATTCTAGGGGCCAGTCTGTCAACACATGAATTTGGGGGACACAGTTCACTCCACAACACCTTCCAACTCTGTGATTCGAATAGACTTAAGTAAAATGAATCGTCATTTCCACCACTTCTTAGCCCTTTTTAGGTATTGCTCATCTAACCCTGGTATTCTCCATGTCTGAGCTTAAAGAGAACACATCTTTCTTCCCATCCTAACTTCTTTTCAGAAGTCCTTTAGCTTTCCTGTGTTTTATTTATTTATTTAGTTAGTTATTTATAGCTCCACAGGGGACTGTCAACCACCGTTGCTTACCTCTAACAAGAGATTCTCAGATCTGATAGTACTTAATGGAAGTATAATCTGGGCTTTAGATCAGTAGTTAATTTGATTTTCTCAATAATCCCTCTGCTCTCCCTTTGTCTCTGTGTTTGCCAGCCAGACATTCTAACACTGTCTTTTTTCAACCTGAGGGAAGGATCTTCCCCATCAACATTAGCAGTCTGCCCTTTGACCCTTGAGTGTTTGTGGATGGTTCCCTAGCACTCAGCTTATACTCAAGATTTAATATAAACTCACACAAAACTCAGCGACCTCCAGATCATCACGTTACAACCCCTACTTCATCAGAATCCAATGAAACTTGGAAATAAAAGCATTTAAATGTGAGGAATGATTCTGTCACAGCAGGACAACGGCAAAACAACTCATTAGGAAAGAATCTTGCCCACTGGGTTTCTCTGGTAATAGTGGGAATAGTCTTCCCATATGTTAAAAGAAAAATAATCAAGAAATAAAAATTGATATGTTTAGTACCATTTTAGTTGTAGGGGGGGAAACAGAAAAAGAGCAGGAGCAATTTAGGACAACATGCTAACAGTGGTTATCGACAGATCATAGAGTGAAGGCAGTTTTCTTTTTGTGCCAGTATTTTCTAAGTGTCTTTCAAATAGCCGGTGTGTCTTTTATTCTTTATCCTTCCTTTGGTAGTTAATAAACAGGACATAAGTTTCTGCTCCTCAAAGGCTGTGCCATGTGTCATGTAACCTACTGGATGTGGTTCTCTGCCAGTTGAAGATGTCCACTCAATATTGGTTGAGTGCCCATTTTTCTTATCCCCCCCCACCCATTACACTTCCAATGCATATCATATGCCGCAGTCATGCTGAAGGATGCTTGGGAACCAAATTTAGACAAAATGGGAGTTTAGATTGAAGGCCAGAAATGACCCCATAAGCTGCTCATGGTGGCCAATTATGCAGGCTATCTTCTCTAGCTATAAAAATAAAAGTGTAATATGCTAATCAGACTGGACAGCCAAATACCTTCAGGACATCATTCCAGACATCCTTCCAGACGACCTTCCAGATGAAGCTGTGGCGGCAGGGGCAAGGCAGAAGTAGCTGCCACGGTGGGCGGGTGTCGAGGCAGAGGCAGTTAGGGGTGATCAGGCAAGCAGGCGAGCAGTTAGGGGCGATCAGGCAGGCATGCAGAGTGCTTAGGGGCAATCAGGCGGGTAGGCAGAAGCAGTTAGGGATGATCAGGCAGGCAGGTGAGTGGTTAGGGGTGATCAGGCAGGCAGGTGAGTGGTTAGGGGTGATGAGGCAGGCAGGCAGAGTTTTAGGGGCAATCAGGCAGGCAGGCAGGCAAGTGGTTAGAAGCCAGTGGTCATAGATTGCGAGAGGAATGTCTGACTGCCAGTTTAGGCCTGATCCTGCAGGGATTCCTGTGGATTGGGCCTAAACCGGCGGTCGGACATCCCCTGAGGGGTCCCCAATTGTGAGAGAGTGCAGGCCAGGCTGAGGGACACCTCCCCCCACCCTGCCGTGCACAAATTTTGAGCACCAGGCCTCTAGTCCTATGTAATAAAAGTCTAATGTGCAAATTGACCAAACAGCGGAACGACTGGTGGAATGACTGGTGGCTATGATGCGCACTGACCATGACGGGGCAGACAGTCAATGCAGGAGTTGCCCCCAGTCCACAGGCCTCAGGCCAACCAAGGTAGGTGCCAGCAGGGCCTCCCCCTCGATTGCCCCATCAGTCACCTGGCAGAGGGAGGCAACTGGCAGTGGTGGCAGCAGCAGGGGGCAGGGCTGGTTGGCGAGTAGGCTGGCGCCACCCCAGAGCGCCCTGCTGGTCACTCCCTCTGCGGGAGGTGACCTGTCAGGGCCAGCCTGACAGGTTGAGCCTGGCTGAGGCAGGGAGGTGGGAATTGAGAAAAGAAAGAAAGACAGGAAAGCGGGATCAGGAGGACAACAGTTCTCGAGGAACTGAAGCAAGTTTATTAGCCACACAATCCTATTTATACACAACACACTGAATAGGAGGTCTGTCAAGAGGAATGTATTCTTTGTTCCTCTTAATCTCTAAGGGAGGGACACAGCAGAAGGACAAGTTCTCAGTACAGCATATCTCAGTAAATAGTTACAGACTTCTTGGTAAGCCATGAAAGGCTGTTCTCATTCTACAAAGGTTGCTCTCATTCTACTGATAACCGCCATCCAAACAAGTCTGGGAAAACTTTGTGGGTAAGGGTCCCAGCCTTGCTAGCCCCTGCAGGTGCAAGGACCTTGCCAGCTTACATCTGGCCCCCAACAGTGACCAGCGACTGCAGTGGGGGGCTAGGGCCGGGGCCGGTGAGCGGGTGGTGCCAGGCCACCCAAGGTGGGTGTCAGCAGTGGGGCTCCCGATCACCCCACCAGTCACCCAACAGATGGGCCTTGATTGCAGGGCAGGCCTAGGGACCCCTAGTTAGCTTGATAAAAGCACTTGTTTTGTTGCTGGAAATCATTGAGCTGGGGAACCTGGACGGAGAGAGATTTGATGACTAAGTCTAGATGTCTGACTAACTAGCTCTCTTAATAAGTAGAGAAAGTTGTGTGATGACTGAGGCCTAGATCAGAATACAGACTCTTACTTCAAATTCCAGGGGGAAGGCAAAAGTCAATGCACTTCCTCAACCCATGCAAATCTCCATAGCAACAGAAGTAGATGGGCCTCCAAGGTATGAATGACAGGAGCCTTTGACAGTTGTAGGAAAGATGGCTTTCTCAGCAACACTTGCTGTGCTTGCCCCAGTGACTAACTCTGTGGTGAACTGTTCTGAATACCTGTAAAATGGGAAATCTTCTTTTTTAAAAAATGTATATTTTATTGATTTTTACAGAGACAAAGGGAGAGGGATAGAGAGTCAGAAACATCGATGAGAGAGAAGCATCCATCAGCTGCCTCCTGCACACCCCCGCATTGGGGATGTGCCTGCAACTAAGGTACATGCCCTTGACTGGAATCAATCTGGGACCCGTCAGCCCCCAGGCTGACGCTCTATCCAGTGAGCCAAACTGGTCAGGGCGGAAATCTTCTTATTAAGATTCTTACTTTATGTCCTAAACAGAGGACTTCAGGCTACTTCCAAAATGAGTGTAGATGAATTGTCCAGAGCTCTCCTGGTTGGATTCTCAGGACAGCGCCAAGAGAAACAGTCCAGTGTTTCCGTTCAAGGTCATGGGCACAAAGCCGTGTTCCCTGCTCTACCTGATGCCTCATTTTATGCAGCATAAAGAGAAGGAACACAAACACCTGCTTCCTACATTTGAGGGGAGCATTTCCAGTAGGAAGTTGGGTTTGTTGCTGCAATAAGGACTCATGGGTGGGATTTCGAGGCTCCTTTAACACAACATCACAGGAATTGCTCTCTGTTCCAAACAAACGGCGTGTCCCACCGAGACTGCACAGGAGACTAATGAAAGCCCAGAGCAGAGGAAGACGTTTGCATCTTAGAGTTGGGATTCTTTATGTCTGCGGAAGCTCTGCACTTCATTGAGATTTTACTAAAAAAATATCATTTTCTTTTTCAGACAGGAAGATATCCCTTTTAGAGTCAAGCTAACATGAAAATTGCAAGTGGTTTTAGAAGAGACACCTCCTGTGCCTGTCCCCCTTTGGTAGCACAGTGTCCCCATTTGTCATCCTATTGGATTTGTCCTGCTGTCAACTTGACATCAGTAGTTTGTCACCCAAATCTGCCTTTTGTGCTCTTTTGAAAGAGAGCATGGCCTGCTCTCTGCAGAAACTGAGCTTAAGACTTACACTCAGATAGAAGTGTGTGAAAGCTCATTTTGCTAGTCTATTGTTTTTTTAATAATACAACAAGATTTATTGAATTGTTCTTTGGGATTCTTGTACCGCTTTTTCTCTGTGCCTAAGTTATGCCTGGCAGGCAAAAGAGGTGAGCAGGCAACTTGAGATGTTTCCAACACAATGTTGAGTGTATGTCTTTATAGTTAAGGGTAAATTCCCTTTTCTCCCCTCCCCTCCCTTCCCCTCCCCTCCCCTCCCCTCCCCTCCCCTCCCCTCCCCTCCCCTCCCCTCCCCTCCCCTCCCCTCCCCTCTCCTTCCTCCTATTTCTCTCTTCCCTGATATGAATGATGAGGATTCATAGGCCTCCCTCCTCCTCTCCCTCCCTGCTTCCCTCTCTTTCTTCCTTTATTTCCAGGAATAAATGCTTCTTAGAATTCATGGCTCCCTTAGGGTGGAAGGAATGAGATTTGTACATAGGGTTGTTCTTATCTTGTCCTACACACTCATTTGAATTTTCCGAATATATGAATTGCATTTCAAGGACTCTTTGTCACTCTGAATCCTCTACAAACATTTTCCAGAGCCTGTCGCTGGGAACTTCCTTCACAGAATGCTTTCCGATGCCTGGCAGCCGGCACAGGCCTTTCCAGGTCGCTGCCTCCATCCCTCTGAAAACTACCTGTGAGAGACTGCTGTCATGTGAGAGACTGAGTGAGCTTTTTTAAATTTCTTCTTTTTTCTGTCTTCTTTTTTTAAACCTGACAATTTTCTCCAACTCACCTGAGATTTAATTTTAATTTCATGATCCTTTATGTTTTGACAGTTTAGAAATCAAAATGTCAGTGAGATTATCTCCTAGCAGAGTTTGATAACATCTTACACAGACTTTACCAAAACAGTGATTAGTTTGGCCTGCCTGTTTTCTGTTGAAGGGGGACTTAAAAGCTGGGTTCGGCTTTGAGTCTGTCAACCTGGGGACAGGGGAGGAATTAGCAGGTCTGCAGCCTCATCCGGCTCTGCCGCTTACTATTGCTGTGTTCAGGCCTTTTGCCTCCTCTGCCTCAGTTTCCCTGCCTGAAAAATAATCAGTAAAGGTCCCTTTCGAAGTGGAGGTTTACCCTGTGCCTATTTTTCACTTGCTAGCAAGTCTTTTCTTGCATTTTCAAGCATCTCTCTAAGATAACGTCAGGTAAAGTCTAGAGAGTCAGTAAAAGTTAGGGGTGTCAACACATTTCTCAGCCTGGGGTTAGAGACCTTCATTTCCTGTCATCACCAGGAAACACTTTTTAAGTGCTGTCGGTGGGTGTCCTGGGGACCTGCCACCCTATTTCTCTGCATGGTGGGCCGCTGGGCTTTGGGAAAGTCTTTCCGGGGTTTCTCTTTCTCTATCTGTGAAACAGACACATCGACGTTTGCCTCCCCATCTCTGAAAGCTGTTGTTAGGTTACTTGGACTGCCTTAAAATGCTCTGACTGCATTAGAAAAACATTTTTTTCCTGTTCAAATTTTTGTGGGCAGGATAAAAACAAAATGCATCCCCTTAGACGTCTGTATGTGGTCCTGGCATCTCTCAGCGATTCGGGTCCAGACCACTGCGATAAAGCAAATCAGAATATTTTCGCTGGTGGAAGGTCTTGCCTTTAGTTTTAAAAAACACATATCTGTAAAGTGCAATAAAGTGAACTGCAGCAAAATGAGGTACCTGCATTAATGGCATAACTGTTGGCATTATCAAGATCTTGGAAGTACTCATCAGCCTCAAATAGCACACTGAAGTTACTTCTGATTGCGTGGAATAGACCACATTGTAACCCAGAGAAATAAATGCTGAATCAAGCCTGTTGTTATTGTTTTTTACTTTACTTTAAAGGAAAGAAAAATCTCTCATTATGTGTTGGAGATGGACATGTCCATGACATAACAGAAAAAGTAAGTTACTTCAATGAAATTACTGTTAAGACCATTACCTTTCTATAATACGGCACCTGAGGTAAAGTAACAGAGGAGGTAATAGGTTAATTTTGCATGAAACATCCTCAGATCCTTCTCTGCATCTGATGTCAGAGCTGTCTTTGCTCCTACTGGTTGCTTCTGGGAGACACAGCCCCAAGCCAGCAGCACGCAGATTCCTCTGCCACAAAGGCCACAGCCCCAGATGGCTCCCCTGCCACTGCCCTTTAAGTAATCCACCGCTGCCTCCTGCCTGTGCCCGCGTGGGTTTGCTGCTTCCACTGCACAGTTGTCTTGTCATCAGCTGTATTTCCAAAACTTGTCTCTGGTAAGCTCATGTGCACGTTTGAAATATTCAGGGAATTCAGAGACGCGGATCTAGGCAAATTCAAGCACTGCTATTGCCCTTCGACACATGAAGGTTTATGATGCCCTCTAAAAATGGAGCTCTCCAGGGTGAGGCCAGAGGCTTCCCCAAATTTAGGCAGAAAGAGCATCTTATGAGAGTGGGTCTTACTCTTTACACCATTCCCTCTTTACTCCAAAGCCCTTTACTCCATGTTTATTTCTGCTACTAATCAATTTCGATAGTTATATCTCTCCACATGCTCTTTCACAGTGCCTCACTGTGTGCAGCCTCCAACAACTGCAGTGCTGCCAGGAATGAGCACATCCCGTGTTTAGCAGATCAATCCGACTCTCACCAAGGTACCAGGCGTCACAATAGGCTCCCATTGAACTGTGACATGAGGAACCAGGATCACTGCTTGCTCAGGCCCGATGCACAGCATACAAACCGCCTGGAGCAGCAGAAGCTGAAGTCGACAGCAGTGGAAATAAGTAGGACATGCTAGAAGGGTGTGTTTTGCATTTTT
Source organism: Myotis daubentonii (assembly GCF_963259705.1). Taxonomy (NCBI): domain Eukaryota; kingdom Metazoa; phylum Chordata; class Mammalia; order Chiroptera; family Vespertilionidae; genus Myotis; species Myotis daubentonii. The sequence continues at coordinate 136,900,181 of NC_081842.1, forward strand.
TATTAAAGTCTTTCCCAAGGCATAGTGAATTTGCTAATAAACTTAATAATGCAAACAATTTGAATCAATACACACCTGTTGATGCAAATGAGCAATGACCAGCTTTTCCACCTGTGTCTAAAGCTTTACAGATTATAAAATATCCCAACGTATTTATAAACCAAATGAGTAGACAAGAATTGATCAGGCAATGATTTCACAGTGACCTGTTGTTACTCACTTAGCTTTAGACATTTAAACAATGCTCTGTGGGCTTTTATCTCTGCTGACTCTGTTGCTCCTCCCAGGAACAAACTTGGTGGACTTTTCACATTTTTAGTTGCTTTGTGGTAGCAGAGCCTGCACTCCTAACCACACTAGGGCCAGTTTGGAATTAAACCCGCTCAGTATATTTCTCTTTGTGGAAAGTCATCTAGCCACAAGCAGGACCTGCCCAACCCCCAGCTGAGTGTGCTACAGGTTTCCAGCTGGGGATGAGGTGCTCAAGCACAGGTATGCCACACTCGTATAGGTGACTAAGGGGTGGTGTAAAGCGTTGTCCCAGGGAACTATGGTGGAGCTTGGCTGGTTGACTACCAACCTGTTTTCTCTTCCTTCTGGGCGCTAACTAGACTACCCTTCCCAACCTCCCTAGCAGTTTCAAGCTCTTACTTTGTTAAGTCACTGAGATTCTGGCATTTATTTGTTTTAGCAGCTAGTCGTTACCTTACCCAATACAACAACATTTAAGATTCCATCCAATCCTGAGATTCTGGATGCTAAATAAATATTCAGTTGTGGTTACTTGTGACTTTCTCACCATTCATGGTTGAATCTTATGTTTTTCTCTCCTTCTGGGTTTCCACCACATTTCCATACCCATCCCCCGGCCCCCCACCCCCCTTTCTAACTTTAAAGTGCTTCCGATTCACTCACGGACAGGAAAATGGCCAATGTGGGTTTAGCTTACCCAGCTACCTGGCTCAAATGCAAGCATGCTTTCTGGGCATGCATTTAGCTTGCTGTGGTTGCCACAAGGGGCAGGGGATAGCATACGAACATGGAGCAAAGCTGGCACAGAAACAAGAGTGATACAGCCCCAGCATGTGGCGATAACAGATGGCGTTTGACAAAGCAGATTATAGGGCCCAGAGTGGGGATGGGGCAGGGTGGCGGAATCCAGGGCATCGTGGTGCCTTGCTAAGAGAGTTATCTGCAGGCGATGGCCAGCTCTGAGTTCCCTAATACCACCAATGCTGAGTCCTATTTCCCACGTATGGACTCTTATCAAAGTCAAGTACGCAAGTGCAAAATGACTCTAACATTCCTCCTGGTGTTTCCAAGTGAGTCCCTAATTCACTGCACACTCATTAAGTAATTAATAGAAGTAGGACTTTGGAGAAGGACTAAATGAAATTTTTTCTTAATGATAACTAATTGTTGATAAACCAAAGGGATCAACTCTAATGAGCATGAACCTTTTCTTGAGAATTTTGCTGTTAGTTCTAGAATACGTTTGAATAAGACTATCTTTCAAAGGAAAAAAATTACTTCAAAGTGCATCTTTCTGAAAATTTCTGTTTGTTTTGAAACCTTTTAAAAATGATCATAATTATGATCATGATTATCATCCTAATCTTTGAAATCTGAATGAAAGTTAGAATTCTGGTTCAAGAGATTGAAACTTTAAAAAATATATATTTTTATTGATTTCAAAGAAGAAGGGAGAGATAGAAATGTCAATGATGAGAGAGAACCATTGATTGGCTGCCTCTGCAAGCCTCCTACTGGGGATCGAGCCCACAGCCTGGGCATGTGCCCTTGACTGGAATCGAACCTGAGACCCTTCAGTCCCCAGGCCGATGCTCTATCTACTGAACCAAACCAGATAAAGTGAAATTGAAACCCTTGACCAATAACCTGATTCTTTTTAAAACATATATATTTTTATTGATTTCAGAAAGGAAGGAAAAGGGAGAGAGAGATGAAATATCAATGATGAGAGATAATCATTGATTGTCTGCCTTTTGCATACCCCCTACTGGGGATCAAGCCCGAAATCCAGGCATGTGCCCCTGACTAGAATCAAAACATGACCTCCTGGTTCATAGGTTGAGCCATACCTGCCAGGCCTGTTTCTTCTTTTTAGTGTATATAATAAAGTGTGATGAATGAGTCTACTCAGCCTTTTTCATCTGTGTGGTGGTAGTGTGTGTGTGTGTGTGTGTGTGTGTGTGTGTGTGTGTGAGAGAGAGAGAGAGAGAGAGAGAGAGAGAGAGAGAGAGAAAGGTTTCATTAAAGACTTTCATATATAACCATTTTTATCACATGATATTTTTAGTCACTCGTGACCCCAATCAATATTCTAATACACCAATGTGAATAATGGAGTACTTTATTTAATTTAAAAGTTTGCACTGTTTGAATATATTTATTTACTTGAAAAAAAGCCTTTAATAAAGTGCTTCTTATGTAGAATTAGACTATTTTAACAGTACTGGAGGTGAGGCAATTATTAGCTGTGGCGTATATTAGCTGAGGGTTTTTGTCTCTTCTTTTATTTAACTCTGATGTTGCATAAGCTATTCACAAATACCAGTTGCTGTTGACATCCAAACCAACAAATATATTTAGCGCAATACACAAGAGGTTGGAAAGTGAAGCTTTTAATTAACCTTCAGGGAATTTTCTAAGATCATAGGTTTAAGAACAAATTAGAGGCAGGAAGTTACCTGACAAAGGTAAGACATGCATTTTCTCCCAACTTTTGGATGTTACCACAGGGCAGAAATGACCCCTGACCCGTCCATTTAAAGCAGTAGATTGCCATGAAAAAAATTTGTTTGCAAGCTTTGCATGACCCAATACAATGGGTCTGCACTGCTGAAAACACTAATGTTCAGTAAACATATTACGATGATTAGTTTGAAATTTCAAAAGCCCACCAGCCTTAGGCTAAGGCAGGTGTGCTCTTCTCCCTCCTTCTTTTTGGCATCTTCTCTTCACTCAGAGAACCATCCTCCCTGTCCCAGGACCTGGTGCCCTCCTGCTGCTTCCTCTTTTCCAAGGTTCAGGAGCCCTGACCTTGCAGCTAGCCCCTCCTCCTCCCCTCTGTCACCTGGGTCCAGCTTACCCATCAGGACGCCCATTCCTTGCTGTCACTTTGCAACATAATGAGCATCTCTACATTCCAGACATGGCACTAAGTGTGTTGCATTTAACCCCTAAGACCATACTCTACAGGAGGCATGCTCTACAGAAAGCTGAGGTGAGAGAGGCCAACGACTCGCCCAAGCTTGCACACACGGAAGAGGCAAGTCCTCTCCTTCCCTCATGTTCTCTTTTCTTAAGGGAGGTTTCCTGGAAATAACTACTGCTTCCCTTTCCCACTCCTACCTCTGAATCCTTTGTCACTTAGACCTGTTCGGCCACCACTCAGTTGGCTGTGCATACTTCCTTTGGACTCCTGAGTCCCACAGCCAGTCAATTCAGGTTCTGCATTTTCTTCCTTCCACTTCCTTCACCACCCACTTCAATGCATTCTCCAACACTTCCGAGACTCATCGTTCTCACACACATCACCATGTGGCTCTCAGGCTGGACTGGCTGGGCCAGGCACTACCAGGAGACGGTGGCATATGGATGGGCAGCCAGACAGCCTAGTGGAGTAGGTCTCTAAGACCAGGCTTCTTGTGCTCTCCCCAAATCCTCTGTCTCTATTCTCTGCTCCTCCTTTCTCTCCTGTGCACTCCTGGTCCAGCTCCTTGTCTTTTAGCATACACATCCACCTCGCCCGGACATGGCCCCCTAACCACATTGTCTAGACTTCTCTGCTTGCCTGTGTCAGTCAGGGTCCAATCAGGAACCAGAAATCACACTACAAGTTGCATGTGAGAAGTTTAATATAAAGATGTAGTCATCCTAACAGCGAAATAACTATCTATACTAATAAAAGCCTAGGTGGCCCTCGTGCCCTTGTGTGATGTCCTCACGTCATCACAAGATGGCCGCCTCCATGTTGTCACAAGATGGCTGCCCCCACTTTGTCACAGATGGCCACCGTAAGATGGTTGTCACAATATGGCCAGCAGGGGAGGGCAGTTGGGGGTGACCAGGCCTGCAGGGGAGGGCAGTTGGGGGTGAGATTAGGCCAGCAGGGGAGGGCAGTTGGGCGTGACCAGGCTGGCAGGGGAGGGCAGTTGGGGGTGAACAGGCCAGTAGGGGAGGGCAGTTGAGGGGGACCAGGCCATCAGGGGAAGGCAGTTGGGGGTGTTCAGGCTGTCAGGGGAGCAGTTAGGCATCAATCAGGCTGGCAGGGGAGTGGTTAGGGGGCAATCAGGCTGGGAGGCAGAAGCAGTTAGGAGCAATCAGGCAGGCAGGCTGGCGAGTGGTTAGGAGCCAGCAGCCCTGGATTGTGAGAGGGATGTCCCAGATTGGAGAGGGTGCAGGCTGGGCTGAGGGACACCCCCCCCCATGCATAAATTTCGTGCACCAGGCCTCTAGTTAAGACATAAAGAAAACCCTAAAGAACACTCTAAGCTGATGGGTAGCATCCATGGAAGGGCAAGCTTGGAAAAGGGCCCTCTCCTGGGCTGGAGCTCAGAGCATTGGAGAAAGTGTGATCTCAGCCTGCTGGGTGGCAGGAAGTTCTCCAGGTTGCCCGTGGATGCTGGACAAGGAGAAGACTGGTGTCTGCAGTGGAGCCAGGCTGTGGTTGGCTGGTGAGTGCAGACGCAGCAGGTGTCTGAGGCCTGGTCTCCAGCAGGGCAGCATAAGGACTGGGTATCGGGGTCTACCTCAGGAGCACCATGCCAGATGGTCTCCGTTGGTGATGAGCTTGAGATCTGTGTGCTGTTGGTGTGAGGTTGGGGACAGCCACTGGGAGCCTTGCAGCTCAAGACAGAGAAAAAATAGCAGCACACCAGAACTAGGAAGAGAACCCCTGCCTCCTGCCCGCACCCACAGCTCTCTGCTGACAAATCTTAATATTGCATTTGCTGCAAAGGAGAAATGCCAAAAGCTCCCTTATCACAGAACAGGTGAAGAAACGTGACTTTGAGGCTGAAAGGCAGTAGATTGATGGCAGGACCCTTTACTGCTCCCCGAGTCTGGCTCTCATTACTTCCTGACTCTGTTTCCCAGCACAAACCCTCTGGCCTATCAGTTTTGCTGCCTCATAGTCTCCATTTAGGTTCTGCTGGGTGCTAAGCGAATGTTCTTCCTTCTCTCTTCTTGATCAAATTCTACCCATTCTGTAGACCTGGCTAAAGGCCAGGCCAGCATCCATGAACTGCCTTCTAACTATTCTCCTATTGTAGGTCAGCCAGCTTGTCACATTTAATTCTTGTGACATCATGATTGCCTCCCTAATAAAATTGTAGGTCCTTTGGGAACAAGGGCAGTGTATCTTTCCACATCTTCTCCTATGGTATCTGGAATAATGCCCTCACTGATCTCCAATAGATATAATGTGATTGATTGGTGATCTGGAAATTTAAGAATTGGGGAAATAGTTCAGGAATGTTTGGAAGGATCTGGAAAATAATTCAGTGACTACTCCTTTATTCACTTATACCCAAGACCCAGTCTGAATGCTCACAAGAGATTGAGAGGCTCCTTAACATGCAGCACCACTGATTTCCCCCTGGTATTAGGAAATAGAGTTATTGCAATAGCTCCCATTAATAGCATGTAACTCCCTCCCATAATTCTGTGTGCTGGGTGAAGGAGATGTAAAAATGTCAGGAATAATGAAGATGATTTTGCCTACTGTGACCTGAGTCTCTTTGTCACTTGTAAAAAACAGAGTTGCTTTTGTAACAGAGACTTATTTCTTGAGATGAAATACTAGAGATCATAAAGAAGTGGAGGAAGAGAACGGCCTGAGTGCTTTATAAGGGACACTGTTTTGGATCAATGCCACTTTGTCTTATTACTCTGGATTTTCCCAAATGGCTTGCAAGTGATTCTTGAATCACTGTGATCTCAGCCTCAGTTGTCAGGACTAAGATATATTAACAGCTTTGGTCTGTGTGATGAGTCATTTGTTGTTTATCAAGCAAGGCTTCTCTACCTGCTCTGCTGGCTTTTCTAGACAGTCTCTATATGTTACTAATTTCCCGTTTTATCTAAATGAGGACTTCCCTGTGTACCTCCTCCCACCATTACACTGTTCCTCTTTTGTACTTCCTTAGCATTAAAAAAAAATTGCATGTGTATGTGTGTGTAAATATCTCATGTCACTCTGTATTATAATTGTTAGTTACCTCCTTGTCATTCTGGAATGTGTCATCTTTAACTACGTAGCCCCAGGATCTAACCCAGTGAATTGCACATAGTAAAGGGTCAATAAGTATTATTTGAATGAACGGATGGTAGAATGACAAAGCAGTCACAGCTCTTTGGGTGAAAGACATCAACAATCCAATTTAACCTCTTTTAAACATAAAGGAAAATGTATTGGGCCATGTACTTGGGAAGATCAAAGGGTACTGCTTCTAGCTTCAGGCAGGACTGCATTCTGGGATTCAAATCTATCATCAGGACTCTATCTTTCTCTTTCGCTACATCTTGCTTTTTTTCCCCTGTTACCTCAATTTACTTTATTCTCATAAAAGAACTCTCATAGGGCATGAAAGAATGAATGAATGAAGCCAAGTGAAGGGTCTAGCTTAGCATTTCTCAATGTGGGTGCTATTGAAAATTTGGAATGGATAATTCTTCGTTGTGTGGATGTCCCATGCATTACAGGATAGTCAGCATCCCTGGCTGCTCTGCAGCAAATGCCACCAGGGTTTCCATACATTGTGATTACTAAATATGTCCCCACACTTGCAGATGCCCCTTGGGGAGGCAGTATAATCTCTGGGCTTCCTTCCTTCGTAGAGAAAACAGCCCAACTCTCTGTCACCTAGTCTCCATATCAGTTTTTGAAAACAATTTTGATTGGCTGTGCTTGGATCATGTTTCCACCTCTGGACCAATCACGGTGTTTCATGTGTTTGAGAGTTTGGCATGATTGGCCAATGTAATAGTCATCCTTTGCTGCATAGCAAATTACTCTAAAACGTAGCAGCTTAAAATATTTATTACTTCAAATAATTTCAATGGGGCAAGTACCTGGGAGCAGTTAAGTTGGGTGACTCTGGCTCAGGGTCTCTCACAGGCTTCAGTCATCTCCTCAGCCTCACCTTGGGCTGGAGAACCTCCTTTGCAGCTTATCCATGTGGTTGCTTGCTGGTCTCAGTTTGTCTCTGGTTGTTGGGCACCTCACCATGTGGCCCCTTCATAGTTTACCTGAGTGTCCCTACCACATGGCAGCTGGCTTCCTCCAGAGTGATAACCAAGAGAAAAAGAGGAGAAGAGAGGATAGAAGAGAAGAGAGAAGAGAACCCAATATAGAAGCCACCTTCTTTTACAGCCTAATTTTGGAAATGACATATCAATTCTGTTGTATTCTATTGGTCACAAAGACCAACTCTGGGCAGGTGCTACACAGGGTGTGAGCCCAAGGGGGCAGGATGTTTGGGCACCTTCTTGGAAGCTGCCTCAGATAACAAGGGTACAGACCTTGCTCATTACTGTGCTGGAAGGCAAGATTACTGGGATGACAGCTCTGGGAAATCACCGATTGGAGGGTTGGTGGGGGAGGCATTTCCTAAAAGGAAGTCATGGAGTTTAAAAAAAAAGTAAATGAATATTTAAATTCACATTGTCACCAGCTCACTCAAGGTGGCACAGTGGAAGGTCTAGTGAAAATAGTGCTATGAATAATTTCTTTCTACTTGTAGATCATCATTTGTCCCTTAAAAATCTTTCCCTACTGTGGAATGATTTTATCTGTGGAAAGGCATTCACAAATAATTCAACTGCTGATTTATAAATAGGTTTGTAGATCTTGGGAGTAGACCAATATTTGAGTGTATGTCTCATATAAATTGCTGTGACAGTTGCTTACTTTCTCTTCAAAGTTGTCCTTTTTTGAGTGCTCTTTTAATTCCTTTGATTGCTAGCAGAGAGAAAGCACCAGCTACATCCTACGTATGTGTCCCCTAGGAAGAGGTAGGATGCAGAACTGGAGCAGCCCTGGGAATAGGATGCAGCTGAACCCCTAGGACACAAGATGACTATTCAAAAGGGGGCATTTTGATTCTGTGTATCCGGACAGATTCTCTGTGATTGTGTTGCCCAGAGTGTATGTGGAATACGTGTTCTCATTAGGGACTAATGGCGTACCGAGGGATGTGGTTTTTGAGACTTCCATCTTTGAAGTATAGCCAGCAGCTGAGCCATCCTGACACCCCACCGCTGTCAGTAATGAGAAACCACTATTTGTCTCCCCACTGTCTTGCCAGTAAGAAGGCTGCCAGGTAGCACATAACCAGCACCCCAGACAGATGATTCACGACTTGGCCTCTCTGAAACCTTCCTCCAGTGCTTTTGGAAAGTAATAAAAATGTAGAAAACCAGTGACTTAGGAGATGGATTGAAAAGTCTCGCTAGGATTGGATCACACAAATGGAGGAACTGTTTTCCGTCGTCACCCTCTCAACCAGTGAAAGCAAAGGTGCTGAGTGTGAGACCAGGTGTGACTGAAGCCGACTTCACACGAATCCTGCGGGTCCAATTGGTCAACTGTGAGTGGTCTGTGCGATGTGGGAGAAGATGTCTCTGACTCGGGGCAGCTGGGTAGATCTCCACGCCATGACCAGGATTGCCAGCTTGGGGTACAGTTCCCAGGAACAGGTGTACCCCGGAGCACGGCAAAGGGGGCAGATTCGTGCACTGGCCTTTGCCACTGGTCTTCAAAAATGATTAGAAATGTGAAAACAACATTCACCCATATTTGTTTTGTCACTGACAATTCCCACCGCTTTAACTCTGCAGGCAGCTGAGCAGAGGAGAGCAGAGCAGGTAAACACGCCATCATTAGCAGGTAACCTCTGTGCTCTCCTGCCAGTTCCAGTGTAGCCTGAAGGCGGTGGGGGGGGGGGGGGGAGGAAGAGGTCTCACAGATTCAAGTGGCTGTTTTATGTTGTGTTTCACTAGCTTTGATGTTTATGTTTTACACTCACAATACCCAGAATATGTAGGCAAAACTTTATCCATGGCTAGCTAGAGTCATAGGATAGGGCACCCTTCCCGGGGGGAACTGGGAGAGGCGGGGGTTAGGGTGGGCTCATCACTGGAGGAATGGATGGGGTATTGTTTGCCCATATGTGTGTCCCTTCTCCACCCTACACTTAGGCTCTGGCTGTTCTGCTCAGCTATGTTCCCCGCCTGTCCCCCTGCCCCTGAGTGGCCAATTGGCAGGGCTTGCAGAAAGGAGCTGATGGTCGAATTCAGGCAGATAGTTAACAACAACAAAAAAAATGGTTAGAGTCTCAGGCTGTAGGCTTAGAAAGTCCTGGGTTCTTATTCTACTAGTTGTGTGAGCGTGGACACATGACTTAACTTCTCTGGGCTTCTGTTTTCTTGGGGGAACAATGGAGATAATCATAGTTTAAGCCATGAGGCTGTCGTGAGGATTAAGTCAGATAAGGCAGAGGCTGACATAACTCAGGAAGGGCCTGAGTTCCCAGTGTGGGCCCTCCACTCAGGCCTGTGACCCCCCCTCCCACAGCCTCCGGGCTCCCTCTGCAGAGTGGGATGGGAGAGCTGGAGGGGCCTTTCTCCTTACAGGTCCCTCCTTGGCTCCTAGGGGTCAAAATCCAGTGCTGCTTTGCTCAGTCAGCCTCATGGTTTTTCTTTGGGGGAGGACTTTGTAGCTTTCCAAGCGTAGGGAGGCGGGCCTCCAAGGCAGGCCTGGAATTCTGGGTGCCCTGCAGTTTCACCAGAAGGAGCAGCGTCTGAGAAACTATTTTCCTTGAGAAGCTCCGCCTCAGTGGAGCTTCATGGGGCTGCAGACAGACCACTTGTCCTGTCCTCTGAGCAGGTTTTTGTTGCGGGGGGAAGGTAGTCCCTGTGAAATGCAGCCTGAAATGTGGGGAGTAAACAAACACTCCTGAGCTTAATAGGCCTTTCATTCATTTGCTCAATCTTCCACAAGGTGTTGGTTCTGTTTCTTTTTTTATTTTTATTATTTATTTATTTTTTTAAATATATTTTATTGATTTTTTTACAGAGAGGAAGGGAGAGAGATAGAGAGTTAGAAACATCGATGAGAGAGAAACATCGATCAGCTGCCTCCTGCACATCTCCTACTGGGGATGTGCCCGCAACCCAGGTACATGCCCTTGACCGGAATCAAACCTGGGACCTTTCAGTCCGCAGGCCGACGCTCTATCCACTGAGCCAAACCGGTTTCGGCTGTTTCTTTTTTTAAATGGGAAAATCATTCCATCTATTTTTTTTTTCCTCACTGAAAGACCTTAAAATACATTCTGGGGTATTTGGTTCATGGCCCTTCTTTCTCCTCCCTGAAGCTCCGCTCCAATCGCAGCAAAGTGGGGCAGCGACAGCTCTAAAACCCAGCTGGGAATAGCACAGGGCCGTGCCCAGCACCCCAGTGTCCTCTCACTGCCTGGGGCCGCACACAGGGCGGGGGTGGGGGGGCCTTGCCCTGTAACCCGAAACATTGCCATACAGTGTTTTATGCGCAGAGCTCCATGCTAATGCCAACATACTGTGCCGGAGTCCAGACCTGGCCCACAAAACTGGCCTGGCAGTCCCTGCGGTGCTGGGGGGTGGGGGGTGAGGGGGCAGCTGAGGGTCAGGGGAATCAGGGCGCTGAGCGGGAGCAGGCAGCACAAGGGAGGCCAGAGGCACAGGCTGAAAGGCTGCAGGGAACGCATCCCTAACCGCTGCCTGGAGTCAGGAGCAGGTGAGCTATGTGGTGGGGACTCATTCTTCTTGGGTGCTAAGAGTCAAGAAAAGCCACTTGAACAAGATGTTTTGGGAAGCTGTTCAAATAATCATAGTTGAGATAGAACTAGGGGAAAAAACAGAGGGTGGGGAGGTGGATAAGTGGAAGAATTAGAACTACAAAGTAGCCCACAGCCCATCTGCACAGGCTGCCTCCCTGAATGCTTCAGGGCGGGGCCCAGCTTCTGCCTCACCCAGAGGCCCCTGCAGCCCGCGCTGGAGCAGTGTAGAGGCTGCAGCCTCGGCCTTGGGAGAGGCCGTGGTCATCCTGGGCCTTCGGGAGAAGGGGCTCTTAAAGCCCAGCCCTCCAGACCCTACTCAGGCTGGACTCCAGCCCTGGGTCCCCCACCTCAGGGCTGATCTTGATCATGTCATTCCCTCAGCCTTTTGTTTGCTTTCATTTGCAGCCAGGACTAAATAAAACCTAGCAGTTGTTTTGGCCATTCAGCTTTTGAAACATTTTCCTTTACCTCTCCTTCCAGCCTGTCTAAATGACACCGCGACATGAAACTGGAGCAGTCAGATCTGTGGCTCTGTCTAAGATTTGCAAATGAATGACAGTGATGGCGGCTTCCCTCGCCCACCCCATATTTAATTCACTCAGGCATCAGTGAGCTCACCCTCAGCACTGGCGCAGTGTCGACCTCGCTCTAATAACTCTCTGGGAAGAGGCAGGCGTGACAGCCCGGCCTGAACCATTATGTCACCGCCCACCCCTTGCCTGGTGTAGACAGCCTCTGATGGTTCCCCACCACATGGGAACTGCCGCCCGCAGTGCTGTGGTCCTGCTGCCTTTCCAGCTCTACCCACACCAATGCAGGTAGCCCCTGTTCTCAGAAAACATGCACTCTTTCCTGAACATTCTCTGCATATTCTCACTTCTGTGCTGTAACCCAAGGCACTCCCTTCCCTGGAGTGCCCTTCCCCCACCTCTACCTGTTGAAATCCCATGGGGCAAATGCTATTTCCCTGATAAAGTCTTCTGTGATTTCCAGCCAGAAGTGATTCTGGGCTTCATTACCACTTTTTGAACATTTATCTCCTTGGTTCTCAGACTGTGGTTAATCCCCTCAGCCCTCAGCTCTGGTGTGGGTCTTCAGCGTTCTTGATTCATTTTTATGCCACAAACATCCACTGAAGTTCTTTGAATTTCAATTACTATGTCAGATCCTGGCAGTGCGAGGATGAATAAAAGACTAAAGGTGTCTCTGAGGCTGTAAAAAATCCAGTGGAAGATTGGCAGGTGAACACCCAATTACAACGAATTATGCTAAAACACAGGCGCAGGGCTCTGGGAGTCCATGGGGATGGACAAAGGCCCAGAGCTAGGAAGTTTCTGGTGTGTCCAAAGAACTGGTCTCTGAGTGGCCAGAAGAAAGGCCCACGTAGGCGCACGTCTGAAGAAGTAGCTGGGAAACCCTGTTTGCGATGATTAATTTGTGTCATTTTGGCTGGAAAACACAGTCCCCAGATATTTGATCTGATTAAATGTTATTCTAGCTCTTTTGGTGGAGGTTTGTTTTAGATGAGATTAACATTTAAATCAGTGGACATTTAAAACAGATTACCCCCCAAAATGTGGGTGGGCTCCATCCAATCAGTTGGAGGTTTTAATAGAAAAAAGACTGACCTTCCCTGAGGAAGAGGGAGTGCTGCCAGCAGATGGCTTTGCTACAACATCGGTTCTTCTCTGGGTCGCCAGCCTACAGGTTTTGAACTTGCCAGCTTCCGCAATCTGAGCCAGTTCCTTAAAATAAATCTCTCTCCCCAGATATATAGACATAGATGATAGATGCATAGATATAAATAGAGATACAGAGATAAAGTTCTCAATGTTGTAGGAAACTGTGACTAAGTGAAATGACATATAACAAAACCAATTTTGCCATAGGTAATTGATATAAACAAGAGTTGAGTTCTTATGGCATATCTGGTCACAAAAACATCACCAAACTTCTATGTAAAGACTCAAGACACTTCCAAAATTAAACGTTAAATAGATGTGAGCTATACATACACTTAAGGAAGATTCAACCCTGGCCAGTTTTGCTCAGTGGTTGGAACGTCGGCTCATGGGCTGACGAGCCCCAGGCTCGATTCCGGTCAAGGGAATGCACCTTGGTTGCAGGCTCGATACCTGGCCCTGGTCAGGCGGCATGTGGGAGGCAACCAATTGATGTGTCTCACATCCTTGTTTCTCTCTGTCTGTCTCTTCTCTTCCCTTTCACTCTATCTAAGAATCAATGGGAAAAAATCCTCCAGTGAGGATTAGCAAAAAAAAGAAAGAAAGAAAAAACAAAGATTAATGAAAACAAGAAGGGTAATTATTTTCCAGTTCAGGGTTGTGGGTGCTGGAGCCTATCCCAGCAGCTGGCGGGACCCAACCCTGGACAGGCGTAGAGGAGAAACAGTTTCATGACCTGACCACCATCTGTCCCGCCAGCTGGACCCGGGCTGGAATGGAGGTTCTTACCCCAATGGAGATTCAAACCTTTGAGGCTGTCTGATCGTAATCGATACTCAGTCTGACATAAGTCAGCACCCCTCCCTGCCTCCCACTGTGTGCTGGTTTTTGGAACAGGCCATTGTTCTGACCTGGTCAAGCAGGTGAAGAAATTCCCTAGTAGCATTCTTGTATGAGTGCCGTGACTGCCCCTGTCCCCCACCACCATTCCCACCCCCAACACATACACTTTACCCTATATAATTCATTGGTGCCTGCCAAGCAGCGGGGGGAATATCCACTTTGTCTTGCAGTTAGTTGCCAGACTGGAGTGTCCAGCCTCTTTCTTTGGTCTTTCTTTCCCTTCCTTATGGATTTTTAGTATCAGGCTTTTCTCAGACTCTGTGTGTACTTCCACCCAAAGCCACACTCACACTGGGACCATTTAGACACACCTGTTCACCAAACATGCAATCGCTAGGATGTGGGAGGAGACCAACACAGACATGAAGACAATGTGCAGACTCCGCACAGATGGCGACCCTGTGCAAACCCGCACAGACAGTGACCCAGTGCAACCCCCACACAGACAGTGACCATGTGCAAACCCCACAGAGACAGTGACCCTGTGCAACCCCCACACAGACAGTGACCCTGTGCAACCCGCATAGACAGTGACCCTGTGCAACGCCCACACAGTGACCCTGTGCAACCCGCATAGACAGTGACCCTGTGCAACCCCCACACAGACAGTGACCCTGTGCAACCCCCACACAGACAGTGACCCTGTGCAAACCCCACTAAGACAGTGACCCTGTGCAACCCCCACACAGACAGTGACCCTGTGAAACCCCACACAGACAGTGACCCTGTGAAACCCCACACAGACAGTGACCCTGTGCAACCCCCACACAGACAGTGACCCTGTGCAAACCCCACACAGACAGTGACCCTGTGCAAACCCCACACAGACAGTGACCCTGTGCAAACCCCACACAGACAGTGACCCTGTGCAACCCCCACACAGACAGTGACCCTGTGCAACCCGCATAGACAGTGACACTGTGCAAACCCCACACAGACAGTGACCCTGTGCAACCCCCACACAGACAGTGACCCTGTGCAACCCGCAGAGACAGTGACCCTGTGCAACCCCCACACAGACAGTGACCCTGTGCAACCCGCATAGACAGTGACCCTGTGCAACCCCCACACAGACAGTGACCCTGTGCAACCCCCACATGGACAGTGACCCTGTGCAACCCCCACACAGACAGTGACCCTGTGAAACCCCACATGGACAGTGACCCTGTGCAAACCCCACAAGGACAGTGACCCTGTGCAACCCCCACACAGACAGTGACCCTGTGCAACCTGCATAGACAGTGACCCTGTGCAACCCACACACAGACAGTGACCCTGTGCAACCCGCATAGACAGTGACACTGTGCAAACCCCACACAGGCAGTGACCCTGTGCAACCCTCAAAAGGACAGTGACCCTGTGCAACCCGCATAGACAGTGACCCTGTGCAACCCTCACACAGACAGTGACCCTGTGCAACCCCCACACAGACAATGACCCTGTGCAAACCCCACACAGACAGTGACCCTGTGCAAACCCCACACAGACAGTGACCCTGTGCAAACCCCACACAGACAGTGACCCTGTGCAACCCCCACACAGACAGTGAACCTGTGCAAACCCCACACAGACAGTGACCCTGTGCAACCCCCACACAGACAGTGACCCTGTGCAACCCGCATAAACAGTGACCCTGTGCAACCCCCACACAGACAGTGACCTTGTGCAACCCGCATAGACAGTGACCCTGCGCAACGCCCACACAGACAGTGAACCTGCGCAACCCCCACACAGACAGTGACACTGTGCAACCCCCACACAGACAGTGACCCTGTGCAACCCCCACACAGACAGTGACCCTGTGCAACCCCAACACAGACAGTGACCCTGTGCAAACCCCACACAGACAGTGACCCTGTGCAAACCCCACACAGACAGTGACCCTGTGCAACCCCACACAGACAGTGACCCTGTGCAACCCCCACACAGACAGTGACCCTGTGCAACCCCACAAAGACAGTGACCCTGTGCAACCCCCGCATAGACAGTGACCCTGTGCAACCCCCACACAGACAGTGACCCTGTGCAACCCGCATAGACAGTGACCCTGTGCAAAACCCACACAGACAGTGACCCTGTGCAACCCGCATAGACAGTGACCCTGTGCAAACCCCACAAAGACAGTGACCCTGTGCAAACATCACACAGACAGTGACCCTGTGCAACCCCACACAGACAGTGACCCTGTGCAAACCCCACACAGACAGTGACCCTGTGCAAACCCCACACAGACAGTGACCCTGTGCAACCCCCACACAGACAGTGACCCTGTGCAACCCCCACACAGACAGTGACCCTGTGCAACCCCCACACAGACAGTGACCCTGTGCAACCCCACACAGACAGTGACCTGTGCAAACCCCACACAGACAGTGACCCTGTGCAACCCCACACAGACAGTGACCCTGTGCAAACCCCACACAGACAGTGACCATGTGCAAACCCCACAGAGACAGTGACCCTGTGCAACCCCCACACAGACAGTGACCCTGTGCAACCCGCATAGACAGTGACCCTGTGCAACGCCCACACAGTGACCCTGTGCAACCCGCATAGACAGTGACCCTGTGCAACCCCCACACAGACAGTGACCCTGTGCAACCCCCACACAGACAGTGACCCTGTGCAAACCCCACTAAGACAGTGACCCTGTGCAACCCCCACACAGACAGTGACCCTGTGAAACCCCACACAGACAGTGACCCTGTGAAACCCCACACAGACAGTGACCCTGTGCAACCCCCACACAGACAGTGACCCTGTGCAAACCCCACACAGACAGTGACCCTGTGCAAACCCCACACAGACAGTGACCCTGTGCAAACCCCACACAGACAGTGACCCTGTGCAACCCCCACACAGACAGTGACCCTGTGCAACCCGCATAGACAGTGACACTGTGCAAACCCCACACAGACAGTGACCCTGTGCAACCCCCACACAGACAGTGACCCTGTGCAACCCGCAGAGACAGTGACCCTGTGCAACCCCCACACAGACAGTGACCCTGTGCAACCCGCATAGACAGTGACCCTGTGCAACCCCCACACAGACAGTGACCCTGTGCAACCCCCACATGGACAGTGACCCTGTGCAACCCCCACACAGACAGTGACCCTGTGAAACCCCACATGGACAGTGACCCTGTGCAAACCCCACAAGGACAGTGACCCTGTGCAACCCCCACACAGACAGTGACCCTGTGCAACCTGCATAGACAGTGACCCTGTGCAACCCACACACAGACAGTGACCCTGTGCAACCCGCATAGACAGTGACACTGTGCAAACCCCACACAGGCAGTGACCCTGTGCAACCCTCACAAGGACAGTGACCCTGTGCAACCCGCATAGACAGTGACCCTGTGCAACCCTCACACAGACAGTGACCCTGTGCAACCCCCACACAGACAATGACCCTGTGCAAACCCCACACAGACAGTGACCCTGTGCAAACCCCACACAGACAGTGACCCTGTGCAAACCCCACACAGACAGTGACCCTGTGCAACCCCCACACAGACAGTGAACCTGTGCAAACCCCACACAGACAGTGACCCTGTGCAACCCCCACACAGACAGTGACCCTGTGCAACCCGCATAAACAGTGACCCTGTGCAACCCCCACACAGACAGTGACCTTGTGCAACCCGCATAGACAGTGACCCTGCGCAACGCCCACACAGACAGTGAACCTGCGCAACCCCCACACAGACAGTGACACTGTGCAACCCCCACACAGACAGTGACCCTGTGCAACCCCCACACAGACAGTGACCCTGTGCAACCCCAACACAGACAGTGACCCTGTGCAAACCCCACACAGACAGTGACCCTGTGCAGACCCCACACAGACAGTGACCCTGTGCAACCCCACACAGACAGTGACCCTGTGCAACCCCCACACAGACAGTGACCCTGTGCAACCCCCACAAAGACAGTGACCCTGTGCAACCCCCGCATAGACAGTGACCCTGTGCAACCCCCACACAGACAGTGACCCTGTGCAACCCGCATAGACAGTGACCCTGTGCAAAACCCACACAGACAGTGACCCTGTGCAACCCGCATAGACAGTGACCCTGTGCAAACCCCACAAAGACAGTGACCCTGTGCAAACATCACACAGACAGTGACCCTGTGCAACCCCACACAGACAGTGACCCTGTGCAAACCCCACACAGACAGTGACCCTGTGCAAACCCCACACAGACAGTGACCCTGTGCAACCCCACACAGACAGTGACCCTGTGCAACCCCCACACAGACAGTGACCCTGTGCAACCCCCACACAGACAGTGACCCTGTGCAACCCCACACAGACAGTGACCTGTGCAAACCCCACACAGACAGTGACCCTGTGCAAACCCCACACAGACAGTGACCCTGTGCAACCCCCACACAGACAGTGACCCTGTGCAACCCGCATAAACAGTGACCCTGTGCAACCCCCACACAGACAGTGACCCTGTGCAACTCGCATAGACAGTGACCCTGCGCAACGCCCACACAGACAGTGAACCTGCGCAACCCCCACACAGACAGTGACACTGTGCAACCCCCACACAGACAGTGACCCTGTGCAACCCCCACACAGACAGTGACCCTGTGCAACCCCAACACAGACAGTGACCCTGTGCAAACCCCACACAGACAGTGACCCTGTGCAAACCCCACACAGACAGTGACCCTGTGAAACCCCCACACAGACAGTGACCCTGTGCACCCCCACACAGACAGTGACCCTGTGTCAACCCGCATAGACAGTGACCCTGTGCAAACCCCACAGAGACCGTGACCCTGTGCAAACCCCACGGATACTGTGACCCTGTGCAAACCCCACACAGACAGTGACCCTGTGCAAACCCCACAGATACCGTGACCCTGTGCAAACCCCACAGATACCGTGACCCTGTGCAAACCGCACAGATACCGTGACCCTGTGCAAACCCTACACTGACAGTGACCCTGGCCGGGAATCAATTTTTCCCCCTCATCAATGTTATAATTAAACCAATTTGAAGGAAACAACGTTATTTGAGGACCTGCTTAATATACATAAGGGTATACACACACACACACACACACACACACACACACACGTGTTATTGTTCTCTTTCTCTGGAAAGCTCTGACTGGTACAATATTGATCTCAGATTGCAAAGCAAGTGTGGGTCAAGCTATTTTGCAGGCAATGGGAAACTGTCAAACGTAATTAAATAGCAGAGTGACGGTCAGAGCTGTGCCTAATAAAGCCTCCTTTATTAAAGGGGTGGGCTCTGGTCTTGGCCCAAATGCAGCTATTAGTCTTGGGTCCCCAGCCCGCTCAGGGTGCCCCACCCTCCCTAGCAATAGTGGGGTCCTGTGGTGTCAGCCATCAATAAGGTGTTCTTGTCCCATTACCTGCAGCGTGTGGAAACCTGTGCCTTCCTTTCCATTCCCACAGACTCAGGCTGGGCATTCGTCAGAAACTGCTGAGACTGTGCCGCCTCATTGCTCCTGCTCCTCCACCCAGCAGAAGGCTCTGCTCAGCCCTGCCAGCCCCAGGGAACTAGTGCCTGCTTCCTGAAGCTCAGTGAAGGGAGTGGGCACCTGTGTTGGGAGTGACCCAGGCAGGGGTGCCAGCCCGGGCATGGCCTATAGTCATAGACAGGTCCACACAGGGCCTGTGGAATCCTGTCTCCTCACCACAGGTGTCGAGAAATGAGTGGCCTCCATGGAGTGAGGTGGGAAGAGCAGGCTGTGGCTTAGGAACTGCTGACTCCAGGATGGCCCTGCCCAGGACCAGTGAGGGACTGGTAAGCAGGGCCAGGGGTAGCCCAGCTCCGTGGAGTGGATCCAAACTTCTTCAAGGAAGGCAGTGCTCACACTGGAGGCAGGTGGAGCTTGCCAGAGCCCAGAAGGGCACGGCTTCCCCACTGGGGGAGGGAATAGCTCAGTTCCATCCCACACTGGTTCATGTGGCTGAGGATGCTGATCATTTCCTGGGGCATCTGATCAGGCCTGGGTGCTGGAGTCCAGAAGTAGAGGTGGCTGGAGAAGGCAAAGGCAGGGGAATGAGGCGGGGCTGACAATAGTCTGGTATCCTGTAGACTTTCTTAAATTAGCCGTGGGAGATGAAATAGGGAGGAAGAACCAGAGAGTCGGCAGTCAGACTTTTCCATGCCATCTGTGAAGGGAGGCAGAAAGCGCCAAGAAAAACCATGTGCTAGAGCTAATTGGTAGAACTTGAAAGCAGAAGTAACATGCCACCCCATAAATCAAGGAGTTTTTCTTTTCTTTTCTCCTTTCTTCTTTCCTCCCTTCCTTTCTTCCTTTCTTCTCTCCTTTCCTTTCCTTTCCCTCCCCTCCCTCCTCCTCCCTATCTGCTCCCCTCTCCTTCCTGTCCCTTTTGCTTTATTTTTAAAACACATAGCTGGCTCTATGGAGCCTCAAAGTAATAGTACTACTAAGAAAAAACAGATCTACAGATTTGGGTTAAGAAAGGAAGCTTGTAAGTTCCTGAGCCAAGATTAGGCCCAGTCACATTTGCCGGTTTAATTCAAGGAGATGTTAGCTGTGAGTGTAGGAGTTGTATTTTTTAAATCTTGCTACAAATTGGATTCTAGTTTGCAACACCATTTAAGTGGTATGCCTTTTCAGAGAAAATAATCACAATTGGGGGATGGCATGCCTCAATTTCTTACTCGGGATGAGGACTAGTTTACCAGGGGCTTATGCTACCTGTCAGGTACCACCAGGCACCAGGGCAGTGAGCACTCTGTGCCTTGGAGAAATGAAGGAGCTGAGTACCTGAAGCTTTGGACCTTATCTAGAGTCCTCAGAAGCCTCAGGGGGGTTTGCACTTCTCAGGGTGGTTTTCCATCTTCCCCCAGCAGGCGAGGGAAGTGGGGCTCTGAGGAGCTATGCAACCTGAACTCAGTTGACAGCCAGTGGTTTGCAGAGCCAGCATCTCACTGGGCTGCATGCCTTGGAAACCTGTTCTCTTTCTACCACATCATCTCCTTCCCACTGCCTGTGAGGGGCCAGTGGATTTTATAGTCAAGAGAGAGTAAGGGAGGGACCTGAATGCCTGCTATGGGCACAGGGGTGTGAGGGGGAGGGGAGGGGCAGCATGGAGGTGGAGACTATTGACCCTGATTTGCTTCCAGCCCATTTCTTATTCCTCCAGCCTTCACCTCTATGTACATAGAAATCTCTGTCCTAAGCTGATGCCCTGGTGACATTGTCCTTCCTCCCTCCCTTCCTTCCTTCCTTCCTTCTTTCCTTCCTCCTTCCTTCCCTCCTTCCTTCTCTCCAACTTTCACTGACCACCCATTAGGCCTGTTAAGGACAGAGACATACAACTGAGCAGGTCACAGTTTTTGCTCTTTGGTTGCTTACTGTAGTGAAAGAGACACATGATAATAAATAAATAAAATAACATATGAGCAAGTGTAAACTAATCAAGCAGCCTCCTCCCTCCCTTTCTCCTTCTTTCCATCCCTTCATTCTTGGCATATAACAGGATGCTCGTAGGAGCCTAGAGAGCGCCTCCCCCATCCCAAAACACCGTTATAGGAAGAATCCGCTTTTTCTGAAGCTGTCTATAGTGTTTCATTTTCTCTGGAGATAGAAGACAAACTTCTTCATTTATTGCAGAACAATAGTTTAATGAACATTTTGGTTATGAGATTTGTAAATCCCAGATCATCTGCAGGAAGAGAAGGGTTTAAGTCAAGAAGAATCTAAATGTTTTGTATAATTAAAATGTCTTTACTGAGAGTAGAATTGCAAATTTCAGATGATAATTTTCCTCTAGAAACAACTTTTTTGCCTTCCATGGAAGCCCCAGAGCAGACCTGGACCTCACGTTGGTTCTTTGGGAGTGGAGTTGGCTCCTCTTCGCCACCATAGACAGAACAGGGCCCCATGAGGGCAGTGTGGGCAGAGACTTTGAGGAAGGCCTGGTCCCTCGGCTCCAAGACCAGCCAAACCTGTTCTCTCAGAGTTTTCACCAAAGCCTTGTCAAGCATTGCAGTCTATATTTAGAATTAAGGAATGGTCCAGGGCTCAAGCTTGGGCAAAGTGGTCTTGGGAATAACAGAAGCCCCAGGAAAGCTAGTTAGTGTCTCACCCATCATACAGGTGACTGGGTATGGCTGGAGGAGCAGACCAGAGCTCCTCCACAGTGAGGCTGTCCCTTGGGGAGTACAGAGTGCAGGGCCTGGACCATTGTTGAGCGTGTGACTCCTAAAGGATGAAGGTTTGGGGGCGTCTGGGTGTCAGGCAATTCACCTAGCAATTTTTCACCTTCTATGTGCAAATATAACACCCTAGAATCACTGGCTCAAATTATCGGCTAAAGGTAACAGAACATCAGCCCACACTTGGCCACCAGGAGGGCAGCTGGCTCCTTTAAGGCCAGGGCAGCAGCAGACCCTGAAGCCAGCCTCACAGAGCTGGATGAACTTGAACTGGGCTTTCAATAATGCACAACACCCTGATTGTCCATTCCCCGTGCACATCTTGTTTTATAGTTTGCACTTCTACCAACACTTGATTATATACTGGGGTGGGCAAAAATAGGTTAACAGTTGTGAATACAGGAAACAGTTTATTTGTGCGCTATTATTTATTAATTATCGCATTATTTATGTGTACAACTGTAAACATACTTTTGCCCACCCCTTTACTCTGTCCTCTTATCAACCAGACTGAAGCTCCCTGAAGCATCCTTCCCTCACAGGGCTTCCATAATTACTTGTGGAAGAGCAGCTGGTGCCTAAGGGTCTAAAGCGCCTTTCCCGGAAGGCCTGCTGGAGGCAGGACAGAACCAGGGCTTAGGGACTCGGGTTCATAGAGCCAGAGAACCCTGGGTTAACCCACCAGGAATAGCCTGGACCTCACCGAGTCTAGCCTCTGAGAATCCACCTGTTCCTCATGTCTCTAAAAGGCTCTAGTTAAGTCTGCATAGGGGAAGAACCTGAAAGGAAAGAAGATAATACTCAAGAGTGCAGAGGCAGTCCCACTGGTAAAAACTGTCCCTTGCTGTATAAAGTCACACTAAGTGGGAAAACATGCACCGTTGTTAAGCTCACCCGCATTGGAATCAGAAAGATCTAGTTGTGTCCCCAGAGCGCACTCACTGGCTGTATGACCTTGGTCAGACACACATATTTTACTCACTTAATCTTCAAAACAACCAAGGAGGGAGGGTTTCTATTTTCATTAAAAATAATGCCCTAACCCAGCGGTTCTCAACCTGTGGGTCGCGGCCCCTTCGGGGGTCGAATGATCCTTTCACAGGGGTCGCCTAAGACCATCAGAAAACACATATATAATTACATATTGTTTTTGTGATTAATCACTATGCTTTAATTACGTTCAATTTGTAACAATGAAAATACATCCTGCATATCAGATATTTACATTATGATTCATAACAGTAGCAAAATTGCAGTTATGAAGTTTCAATGAAAATAATTTTATGGTTGGGGGTCACCACAACATGAGGAACTGTATTAAAGGGTTGTGGCATTAGGAAGGTTGAGAACCACTGCCCTAGCCGGTTTGGCTCAGCGGATAGAGCGTCTGCCTGCGGACCGAGGGGTCCCAGGTTTGATTCCGGTCAAGGGCACATGCCTGGTTGTGGGCTCGATCCCCAGTAGGGGGTGTGCAAGAGGCAGCCAATCCATGATTCTCTCTCATCATGGATGTATCTCTCTCTCCCTCTCCCTTCCTCTCTGAAATCAATAAACATATTTTTTCAAAAAAAGAAAAATGAGACAGAAAGAGGTTCTGGGTGTATACTGTGCAGCACAGCGGTGGATACTTGCTGTTGTTACTGTGGCCGCTATCGCTGACCCTAATCCTCTCCAGGCTCAGGTTAGAGATTATTTCCTCGGAATCACAATGATGGTGATGCTATAAAGAAGGCTTGCATTTGCAGAGCCTTCACAATTTGCAAAGTACTTGTCATTCATTATCCTCAAGAGAGCAGTACCTGTTAGAGGAGTTGGCCCTGGAGAAAGAGGCCTTGGTGATTGATTTTTCTACTTCACGAAAGAGAAGGCGTTTCCATCTCCTTACAGACTCTGATCCTTCCCTGTGTGCCACCCAACAGAGGTGTGATCTGGTGCACAGCTCTGGGGAGAGTGCCCCGTGTCCCCTCAATCCTAGTGCCTCCAACTGATCCTGATCTAGAGGTTGCAAGAGAGGCAGTGGTGGTGGGGGCCCTGTGAGGTGCTTGGTATAGATACAAGGAGGAGCTGGACTTATGCCTGCAAAATGGAGAAACTTTCCCATGAACTCCAGGTCCTTACTCCTGAACCCTAAGTAGTCTATCATTTATTGCCATCTTTTTGCCTTCTGCAGTGGGTTGAATGACGTCCTCCTCACAAAAAGACTCATTTACCAGGAATCTGTGAATGTGAACTTATTTGGAACAGGAGTCTTTTCAGAAGCAATTACATTAAGAATCTCAAAATAAGATCATCCTGGATTATCCACATTGCCCCTACATCCAGTGACAATTGTCCTTGCCAGAGACAAAAGAAAGGAAACGTGGACACCCAGAGGAGAAACAGCCATGTGAAGACAGAGGCAGGCTGAAGTGATGCAGCCCAAGCCCAGGATCGCCTGGAGCCACCAGAAGCTGGCAGAGGTGAGGAAGGTTTCTCCCCGGCAGCCTTTGTGGGGAAGGGGGTGTCATAGCCTGGCTGACACCTTGATTTGGGACTTGTAGCCTCCAGACCTGCCAGAGAATAAAGTTCTGTTGTTTTAAGCCATCAAATTTGTGGTAACTTGTTATGGCAGCTCTACAAAACTACGTACACCAACACACACACACACACACACACACACACACACACACACACACACATTTCTGGGGGGGATAAAAGAAGAAGAAAAAAGAAATGAGGAGAAATACTGAGGCTAGCTCCTCACCGGTACTTGACATTTAGAGAATGAAAAATTCATGAGCACAGGAAAATAATGCTCCACTACTGAGGACTTGAGGGAGAGACTCTGGAAGGGGGCACTCTCCTTTTCTGCTCATTCTACGGAGTTCGGGAAAGGCTGGTGGATTCATTTGGCTGCTTAAGCAGTTGTCCCATTTGTATTCCCTCCAAACCCATCCGTTCCTCTCAGTCACAGAAGGGGCTTGTGAGCGAAGTCTGACATTTTCCAGTTCTTGGGTCTGTGCCTGGAATCAGCAACCTTCGCCAGGCAGGCTGAACAAGTCCCCAAGATGTGAGCGCAGAATTCCTTCGACTGCCCAGGCGTGGCTTCTCCTTCCGTTCCCTGAAGAGAGCAGTGTGTCTCAAGGCTTCATGTTAGCAGATGAATGTCCTCCAAGCAGAATCATAAACAAGTAACTTCAGGAGAGTCGAGACCAGGGTGGTCTCCTTTGCTCGAGATGGCCACACTGTAAAAAAGGTTAGTTAAGATTATGGAGCAGCCTTGTTTACTGGCCAGAATGTAAGCTTACTTGAAGCCCAGGTGAGTGGCAATCCAAGACATCAGAGAGCTGGCTGAGCCACGTGAGGTTCATGTCTACATGGCTGGGAATATCGCCCCAGTGTTGCTCACGTGACTGATCCCCTGGATGAGGACACTTGGTGCAGAGGAAGCAGGGAGAGCTTGATGTTTCCTCACCATCCATCACCTTCCCTCCCACTATGGGCCATCTGGCCCCACAGCTTTCCTGGTCAGTTTTGGGTCTAATGAACAGACTCCCTTTATAGGCTTAAAAAGTCTAGTTGCATCGAATATGAAAGCTTTAGTGTCCCCAGTTTAAAGCCCGCAGTGGGGAGAATGGCCGCGGGGCCTGCTTCTTCAGCATTTCCTCATCCTTTGCCTGACATTTGTCTCCCACTCCCTAGGCTGGCTTAGCCTCCAGGCCGAGGAAGAGGAAGAGAGGAGAGGCAGGAGGAGTCACCATACTGCCTGCCTCTGGGAGGGCCAGATACCCAAACGGGAGCTCTGATCTTTGTGAGTTCTTTGAAAATGTCCCTCAGGGGAACCCCCTGTGGGGCCTCTGCCCACTGTAGGCTCACTGGGGCAGTGGTGCAGGTGGTACCCTCTTAGACTGGTCATTTGGATTTCCCTCTAACCTTTGTTTCTGAAGGTTTGCCCTTCACAGACTATTCTTTTGTGGCCACTTCCTCCTCTAGGCAGATCTGTGGGGAGGGTCTCCAAGACAGCTCAAGCCTTGTGACCTCCTACAGGGTTCACTGTGGGCCACGGGGAATGCTCACTCTCCTCTAAGCTGGGAAGGCAGGCTGCTCCCACCATTGCCCACTTTCTTCCTTTGCTCTCCATCCAGGAGGCCTCTGGACAGACTTTTGTTTTCAGGGTCAGGCACAGTCTCTGTGTGGGTCCTGCAGACTCCTGGGTCACACCCAAATCTTCAACCATTTCCTTTGAATGTCCCTTCATCTGGCTTCAGGAAGGGGACACAGAGCCCCTCAGACAACCAGAAGTCCTCCCCTCCATTCTTCGCCCTGATCATCCTCACTCCACTTGTGTGTTCTGCAGGTGATAATAGGCCTGAGGTCACAAACCACCCTCACTGCTTGGTTTAGGGCACTCCTGAGGAAGTCCTACGTAGGTGTGAAACTTCTTTCGTGGATGCCCTGGACAGTGTGCTAGTCCCGCCCTTGGGCCATCACAGAGGATCCACTGATTATGCCTTTGGAGCAGTGGTTCTCAACCTTCCTAATGCCGCAACCCTTTAATACAGTTCCTCATGTTGTGGTGACCCCCAATTTCATTGTTACAAATTGAACATAATTAAAGCATAGTGATTAATCACAAAACAATATGTAATTATATATGTGTTTTCAGATGGTCTTAGGTGACCCCTGTGAAAGGGTTGTTCGACCCACAAAGGGATCGCGACCCACATGTTGAGGACCATTGCTTTGGAGTGTCCTTGTTTCTTTAGTCTCTCATCCCTGTGGTTCTCCTTGAGGTTGTTCTACAGCCTCTTCTAAGCCCTGACTGCTTGAGCCCATGCCTTCTCAGGGCATGCATGACAAGCTTCTTGTGGGATAACTGAGCTCTAGTCCTAAGACTTCCTTGAGACTTGCAAACTCTGTCCTGCCAGGCTCCAGCGAGATGTCAGTGGTGTCTCCATGTGTTCTAGCTCCTGAAGACTTCTAGGAGAGAGGACTGAGATGGGGTTGGATCTATGAAAAGGGAGACACAGGCAGGAGGCCTGTGAGTATCTCCATTTCTGTGAGGTTTCTTAGCTCTCATGATACCAGGGCCACTTGTGCTCCTCAAGTGCATAAAAGAAACTTGGGGCTGGTCTGTGGAGTGCTTCTTTGTAGTCTATATGAGAGAATTTACTGGGGTGACATTGGTTAGTAAAATTATCTGTTTCAAGTATACAATCTACACTAATAAAAGGAAAACATGCAAATTGACTGTACCTTCTCTACACGTTAAGCCACACCCACCAGCCCATCAGAGTGACTATATGCAAATTAACCCAACCAAGATGGCGGCCGGCAGACATGGAGCTGGAACAAGCAGGAGGCTTGGTTGCCCGGGTGATGGAGGAAGCCAAGCTTCCAGCTTGCCGCAGCCTGGCTCTGAGCTCCACTTAAAGCAACAAAGTTTCAATTACAAAGGCAAATAAACCCCAGATACCTGCTTTCAGCCGGCCGTGGCAACGGAGCTGGAGCGAGCAAGAGGCTTCCCTCCTGCCCGCCCTGGCTGGCTCTGAGCTCCACTCAAAGCAACAAAGTTTCAATTATAGAAGGTAAATAAATCCCAGAATAAAAAAAGAAAAAGAAAAAAAGGAGAGGCTGGGGGCTTCCGTCACTGGGGGGCTTGGCCAGCCTGAAAATGGCCCTCAGCCCCTCACCCAGACTGGTCAGGCACCCCAGTGGGGACCCCCCACCATAAAGGGGGTGTGGCCAGTCTGCAAACAGCCATCAGCCCCTCACCCAGGCTGGCCAAACCTCCATGGAGTGAGGGTCCCCACTGGGGGGGGGCTTGACCAGCCTGCAAACAGCCATCAGCCCCTCACCCAGACTGGCCAGGCACCCCAGTGGGGACCCACCCTGAAGGGGGTGTGACCAGCTGAAAACAGCCATCATCCCCTCATCCAGGCTGGCCAGGCACCCCAGCGGGACTCCCACCCTGATCTGGGACACCCTTCAGGGCAAACCAGCCGGCCCCCCGCCCATGCACCAGGCCTCTATCCTATATAATAAAAGGGTAATATGCAAACTGACCCTACAGCAGAATGACTGGGAATGATTGGTCACTATGACACACACTGACCACCAGGGGGCAGATGCTCAATGCAGGAGCTGCCCCCTGGTGGTCAGTGTGCTCTGCTCACAGGGGGAGCTCTGCTCAGCCACAAGCCAGGCTGATGGCTGCCAGTACAGCAGTGGTGGTGGGAGCCTCTCCCGCCTCCTCAGCAGTGCTAAGGATGTCTGACTGCAGCATAGGCCTGCTCCCTGCTGGCAAGTGGACATCCCCCAAGGGCTCCCAGGCTTCCAGAGGGATGTCTAACTGCCAGCTTAGGCCCAATCCCCAGGGAGCGGGCTTAAGCCAGCAGGTGGACATCCTCCGAGGGGTCCCAGACTGTGAGAGGGCATAGGCCAAGCTGAGGGACCCCCCCAAGTGCACAAATTTTTGTGCACTGGGCCTCTAGTTCTATAATACATCATCTGTATATTGCATTGTGTGTTTACCAGCTAAAGTCAAATCTCTTTCCATCACCAGCATATTCCTCTGAATAGCAATATTTTGACCCTAATCTTTGCCAAACAGTGACCTGGAGCAATAATGCTAAGCCTGTCATATTCCAATTTTAAGATGCATGGTTGTGCCTTGTTCAAGTGGGTCCTTCCTGCTTTGTGACAGAGGAGCATTACATTCACTCTATCAAAGACAAGTGGGAAGTGATGTGGGGACAGGGATGTGAGTGGCCAGGAGTTGAGACGGAAGAAGGAGATGAGCCAATCCTGGGAGAAGATGGAACTTGTGTTCCTCTGGGAACCTTGCGTAGTAGCATTTGGTTAGTTTGTAGAGTACAAGTGGGGTGTTAGGGAGAAGGGGCAATGCCAGGGGTGAGGCTAGAGGACCAAGCAAGAAATAAATTAGGTTAGGCCTTGTTGGCCATGCCAATGATTCAGAACTTTTTTCTGAAGGTAATGTGACACATTATAGAATTTTAAGCAGGGGGTTGACATAATCAGCTTTATGTTTTAGAACGAATACTCTGATTGCAGTATGAGCATAGATGGGATGGGGTGAGACTAGCTGGAGGCAAGAAAGCCAGGTAGGAAGCTGTTTTGGAAGATCAGGGAGTAACTATGAGCCTGGACTAAGGCCATGCATGGGACAAAGAGAGTGGGATGCACTCCCAAAAGAGCTGGGGGGTGGAATCAGCAGGGTGGGGACTCTGCAGGTAGAAGTGGAGGGCAGAGGAGTCTGGCTTGTGGTGCCATTTCCCTGGGTGGGGTTCACAGGGGGGGTGCATGTTGTGTGTGGGGATACACAGTGATTTGTTTCCTGCTGGAGCCCCCCACTCCGCCAAGGATGGTTCTGGACTCCCACATCCCTTGATAGCTCTGACTAATCTAGCTCTCTTCCTCAAGCTCCAGTCCTGATTTCTCTAGAGAACAGTATGTTTGTGGAATAATTCTCAAGAATGTTTTTTCCCTTCATCCTCAGCTGGGGCCCCCGGGATACACTTGCCCCCAGACCTGGTCATTCTAGTGTTGCAAAGCCACGTCATGTCTTGGCATGCTCCTGGGTACACCAGTTCTTGTAAGTTGAGCCTTCCATGCACTTTGGAGTGAAAGTAACTTCTTAGCATCTACATTGAGTGTTTCCACCGTGATTTAGCTCTCTCATTTGGTCTGCCACTTGGGGATATGGAGCCCAATGAAAGCTCTGATTGTATCAGACCAACAAAGTTCTTGTTTAGCGTTTTCCCTTCTTCTTTCTTACCCTTGCTGATTTAGCACACTTAAAGTTTAACAACTTAATGGACTGAAGAAAGCATTACTGTGATGGAGATTGGCTGCATATTGAACTTGTTTTCTCTCCCTAGCACCCTGGGAGAACACATTGCCTAACTTCCCTTGTCATTAGGCTGGGACTGTGTGATTGGGCTTTGGCCAATGGAATGCAGCTGGAAGAGCTATAAGCTGCTTCCAGGCCTGGCATGAAACCCTGTGTGCAACAGTTCATGTTCTCTCTTCTTCCATGACAACCTTAAAGGCTGCATATGTAAGATGTTGGCAAAACAAAATAGAAAGTGCTTAGGTTCCTGAGTCACCTCTTGAAAGAAAGCCACCAGTCTGCTCTGGATATGACTTGAGCAAAGAATAAACCTACACTGTATCAAGCCACTGAAATTTTGGAGGGTTGTTTATCCTGACTAATATGCAAATACAGCATCAGATCTGGTTTCTCTGTTGAAGCTTACCTGCAGGAGCCTCGCCTTGTCAGCCAACACAGCAGCATAGCTGTCTATGGCAAAGCACACCAGTCTCTTCTGTATTACTGGGGGAAAAAATATATACACACATATATATACACAAATATATATACACACACTAGGGGCCTGGTGCATGAAGATTCGTGCACTGGGGATGGGCCCCTCAGCCTGACCTGCACCCTCTCCAATCTGGGAGCCATCAGGGGAGCCCTCTCCAACCCAGGAGTTTCTGTCTGTCTTTGCAATCATATGAGCAAATTGTCTGAGATCCTCAACCCAGTTTGGTTTGCTGCTCACAGAATAATAGAGGCATTTTTTTTTTCTTTGCTTCATTGGTGGAGATTTCCTGGAAGTTTTAGGATATCTTCCCTTTAATTTTTCCTAGACACTCTGATTTTACTTATGTTTCTTATCTTTGCTTTCCCTCCATTCCCCCACCGCAACAGTAACTTGCTCCAGGCTCACTTTGCTCTAGTGCAGTGGTTCTCAACCTTCCTAATGTCACGACCCTTTAATACAGTTCCTCATGTTGTGGTGACCCCCAACCATAAAATCATTTTCATTGCTACTTCATAACTGTAATTTTGCTACTGTTATGAATTGTAATGTAAATATCTGATATGCAGGATGTATTTTCATTGTTACAAATTGAACATAATTAAAGCATAGTGATTAATCACAAAAACAATATGTAATTATATATGTGTTTTCTGATGGTCTTAGGCGACCCCTGTGAAAGGGTCGTTTGACCCCCAAAGGGGTCACGACCCACAGGTTGAGAACCACTGCTCTAGTGTCTAGGAGATCCGTCTGCCACCAGAACTACAATTCCCAGCATTCCTGGTGCTCCGTGCGCTCTGGACTTCCGCTTCTGGTCCTGGGGCTGCCACCAGAACTACTATTCCCAGAATTCCTGGTGCTCCCTTCCTGCTCTGTCTCTATCCCATGGCCTCCCACTCTGACACATCTCCCCAAGCCTTGGGCTCTCCTGCTCTGCTCTCTGCCCGGCAGCTTGGGGGAGCGACCGAGGGAGCCACGTCCTCCCAAGCTGCCGGCTCTCCTGCTCTGCTCTCCACTTGGAGCCTGTGTGTGCAAATTAACCCGCCATCTTTGTGGGTTAATTTGCATATTCACTCCTGATTGGCTGGTGAGTGTAGCAAAGAGACGGTCAATTTACATGTTTCTCTTTTATTATATAGGATATACATATATATGTTGCAGTTTTGTTCCTAAAGCTAATTCTTGAAGCCTGCACTTGCTGACAGGTACAAGCTCTGGAGAAAGTCATAGGTACTAGCCCACAGGCAAGGAAAGTGAAGTAGAAAAAAAATCTTCATGTTTCTGGACAAGATGCTTTTTAAAATGGAAAGTATGATGTTAACATTTCATGGGGCTCCACCGCAAGTCCCTCCCCCATCTCAGTGCTTCTCTTCTGGGGAGAGCCATTTGCCTTTATACCTCAAGTATTCATCTCTGTCTCCAAGGGGACAGCTCAGCATATGTAGGCAGTGGGCACTCAAAGGGTAGATGATTTGAGATGAAAGCGAGCTCTGGAGAAATCAAAACTATTGTGTGTGTAAACAAAGCACTGAAGTTTCGATTATTTTCCTTTTCTCTAAGGGAGAGATGTTACTTTGTCCGCACTCTAAGGGGGTGATGGCGGATCCTCTGCAGAGTGGGGGGTGGAGAACCAAATCTCTGATGGGCTCCTGAAACCACAGGAGGAAAAGAACATTAGGGAGAGTAAGATTCTTTTAAAAATTATTCACATTCAAAAATAAATTATAGAAGTTTATTTTTCCTACTAAGAGAATCTGAAACGGATCTTGTGGTATTGGGGAGGAAAGTGATTTTTGGCTAAGTAGAGACAGAAACACAAAGAGATTGAAACAGAGATGAGACATGCTGGAAAGAGAAACATCTATTCTCTCCCCACCCCCCACCCCCCCACACACTATACCTATAACTTGTATGTGATAATAAGAAAATATTACCTGAAACTTTGCTAAATTTTTTACTTTCTCCCCAAGATCCAGAAACTACCAATATTCTGCAAAGTTTATCCTTTTTTTCAAAGCTACCTGTTTGTGCTAACCCTTTATCTATAAACTAGAGGCCTAGTGCATGAAATTCGTTCACAGGTAGGGTCCCTAGGCCTGGCTGGTGATCAGGGCCGATAAGGTTCCCAGCTGCCCATGTGCCATCATGGCGTGGTTCCGCCTTGCCTCCCCGCCTCCTTGCCTCCTCCTTCCCTCACCATCTGTGCGCTGCCATGGCACAGTACCACCCCCACCACCTGCCTCCCCTTCTCCTTGCCTCCTCCTTCCCTCACTCCCTCAGTGCCCGGCTTCCACTGCTGGTCACCTGTTATATTCTGCATCATCCCCTGGTGGTCAGTGCATGTCATAGTGAATGATTGAGCTCCCATTCTCCTGGTGGAACTCTCGAGGGGACACTTTGCACATTAGCCTTTTATATATATAGATTAGTGGCCTGGTGCACAAAATTCATGCACAGGGGAGGGGGTGTTCCTCAGCCCGGCCTGCACCCTCTCCAATCTGGGACCCCTTGAAGGATGTCCTACTGCCGGTTTACAGGGATTGGGCCTAAACTGGCAGTCAGACATCCCTCTCGCAATCTGGGACTGCTGGCTCCTAACCACTCACCTGCCTGACTGCCTGACTGCCTGATTGCTCCTAACCACTCTGCCTGCTGCCCTGCTCACCCACAACTGCCCCCCGCTGCTGGCCTGCTTTCCCCCAAATGCCCCCCCGCCAACCTGATCACCCCCAACTGCCCCCTCTGCTGGCCTGCTTGCCCCCACCTTCCTCCCCACTGGCATGCTCACCCCCAACTGCCCCCCTGCTGTCCTGATCACCTCCAACTGACCCCCACTGATGACCTGCTTGCCCCCAACTGGCCCCCCTGCTGGTCTGCTTACCCCCAACGGCCATGCCCCCCACCAGCCTGATCACCCACAACTGCCCTCCCCTCTTGGCCTCTAACCGCCTCTACCTCGGCCCTGCCACCATGGCTTTGTCCAGAAGAATGTCTGGAAGGTCTCCTGGAAGGTCTCCCAGTCTAATTAGCATAATACCCTTTTATTAGTATAGATAGAGGCCTGGTGCACAGGTGGGGGCTGGCTGGTTTGCCCTGAAGGGTGACCCGGATTAGGGTAGAGGTTCCCTTGGGGCATGGGGAGGCCTGGGCAAGGGGCCTGTGGTGGTTTGCAGGCTGGCCATGCCCCCATGGGGTGAGGGTCCCCACTGGGGTGCCTGGCCAGCCAGGGTGAGGGGCTGGTGGCTGTTTGCAGGCTGGCCACACCACCTTCAGGGTAGGGGTCACTGCTGGGGTTCCTGGCCAGCCTTGGTGAGGGGCTGATGGCTGTTTGCAGGCTGGCCAAGCCCCCCAGTGGGGACCCTCACCCCATGAGGGTGTGGCCAGCCTTGGTGAGGGGTTGAGAGCTGTTTGCAGGCTGTCCACACCCCCTTCAGGGTTGGGGTCCCCATTGGGGTGCTTTGCCTGCCTTGGTGAAGGGCTGATGGCTATTTGCAGGCTGGCCATGGCCCTGGGCAACCCAGGCTCCCAGACCCTCCTTGAGCAGAGGCTACAGTGGCTGGAAGCAGGTATCTGGGATTTATTTATCTTCTATAATTGAAACTTTGTAGCCTTGAGCGGAGCTCAGGACTGGCCAGGGCAGGTGGGAAGCTTGGCTTCCTCCATCACCAGGGGCAACCCAAGCCTCCTATTCGCTCCAGCTCCGTGGCCACCGCCATCTTGGTTGGGGTTATTTGCATACTTGATCCTGATTGGCTTGTGGGCATGGCTTGTGAGTGTAGCAAAGGTATGGTCAATTTTCATGTTTCTCTTTTATTAGATAAGACTAGAGGCCCAGTGCACAAAATTTGTGCACTCGTGGGGGAGGGGGATCCATCAGCCTGGCCTGTGCCCTCTTGCAGTCTGGGACCCCTCAGGGGATGACCACCTGCTGACTTAGGCCCACTCCCCGGGGGATTGGGCCTAAGATGGCAATCAGACATCCCTCTGGCAGCCCGGCAGCCCTTGGGGGATGTCCACTTGCCAGCGGGGAGCAGGCCTAAACTGCAGTCGGACATCCTTAGCACTGCTGAGGAGGCGGGAGAGGCTCCCACCACCACCCCTGTACTGGCAGCCATCAGCCTGGCTTGTGGCTGAGCAGAGCTCCTCCCATGTGAGAGCTCCCTGACCACCAGAGGTCAGCTCCTGCATTGAGCATCTGCCCCCTGGTGGTCAGTGTGTGTCATAGTGACCAGTCACTCCCAGTCATTCTGCTGTTAGGGTCAGTTTGCATATTATCCTTTTACTATATAAGATAGAGGCCTGGTGCACGGGTGGGGGCCAGCTGGTTTGCCCTGAAGGGTGTCCTGGATCAGGGTGGGAGTCCCACTTGGGTGCCTAGCCAGCCTGGATGAGGGGATGATGGCTGTTTTCAGCTGGTCACACACCCTTCAGGGTGGGGGTCCCCACTGGGATGCCTGGCCAGTCTGGGTGAGGGGTTGAGGGCCGTTTTCAGGCTGGCGGGTGACTGAAGCTCCCAACCTCTCTTCTTTTTCTTTCTTTTTTTATTCTGGGATTTATTTACCTTCTATGGCTGTCACCGGAGCAGAGAGGTGGCTTTAGCTCTGAGGCTTGGTTCTAGCTCTGAGGCTTTGGCTGCTGAAAACAGGTATCTGGGCTTTGTTTGGCTTCTATAATTGAAACACTGTTGCAACTCCAGCTCTGAGGCCCAGCTGGCTGAAAGCAGGTTTCTGGAGATTGTTTAGCTTCTATAATTGCAACATTGTTTCTTAGAATGCAGCTCAGAGGCTGACAGCAGCAGACAGGGAACCTTGGCTTCCTCCATCACTGGAGCAAGCAAGCCTCCTGTTCGCTTCAGCTGCCTCGCTGCCGGCCGCCATCTTGGTTGGCAGTTAATTTGCATATTGCCCTGATTAGCCAATGGGAAGCGTGTCGGAGGTATGGTTAATTACCATGTTTGTCTATTATTAGATAGGATGAGCCATGGTACTCCTTATTTCCAAGTATAAAGTCATCCCCTTTCTTCTTTTTGTCATTTTAAAGATTTTTTAGGCTAAAATTATAAACTTAAGATTTGATTTTTGCTTATTGTTCCTGACAAAACCTCTTAATTCATTTGTATGTATGCTGTGTATGACAGAGGAAATTTAGTTGGGGCTAGAGATAACCTATGGTTTGGAGGTTACCTATCCACAGTTTGTTTTGTTTGTTTTTGGTTTGGAACCTGAACTCTTTCAATAGAGTTTAAGGGGAGGAATTTGTTACACTGCATTCTAATCCATCAACTGGGTGGTGATTTGTACCCTCTGATTTTGCTGCACTGAATCTCCAAGTGATTATCTAGGTTTCATATTCAAGATCCTAGGACCCTGACTGGTCCACAGCTGGGCATAGCTGCTTTAATTTGTGGGTAATCTTTGCCCTCTTGCTTTCTTTTACTGTCCCTTTTTAATAAACATTTATCAAATTTATTGGGGTGACATTGGTGAATAAGATTATATGATTTCACTCATTTGCTTTCTTAGGCAATGATCCCTTTGCTGCCTAACTACTTGTGATCCATCCCAAAGACGCGAAGGGAGAGGGGAAAGTGAAGGTCATTCATGCGTTGAGTATGGTATCCTTTGGTAAAGGTTCGGGGAAGGAAGTTAAATGCTCCCTACATTTACTTGACTTAAGGATTCAAACCATAGTTTTGTTAGCTTATTCTTAGATTTAAATTCTAAAGTTAATTCAGTCAAATATCTGGTAAAAATATTTTAAAAATCAGTTACATTGGTCTAACATCATCGGAATTAAACCACATTAACATAATTTGGATTTATTTTCTCCTTATAGGTAATGATGCCGTCATTATAAAAATGTTTGCCCTACACAGCGGGGAAGCTGGGACCATGCGCCATGCAACAGATCAGTGATCAAACAGGAATCCCTCACCAGCTTGAGTTTTTTTAAAATATATTTTTATTGATTTCAGAGAGGAAGGGAGTAGGAGAGAGAGATAGAAACAATGATGAGAGAGAATTATTGATCAGCTGCCTCCTACACGCCCCCTTCTGGGGATTGAGCCTGCAACCAGGGCATGTGCCCTTGACCAGAATCGAACCCGGGACCCTTCAGTTCGCAGGCTAATGCTCTATCCACTGAGCCAAACCAGGCAGGGCACCTGCTTGAGTTTTAATATAATTAATATATTAGGTATTACCTGCAAATAATATATACTTAGTATATGTATACCTCTAAAATATTTGAATAAACAAGTGTCCTTGTAAATAAAAAGTTGACTTTTTAGATGGCTTTATTATGAAAATGCATATTACAAGCACATTTCCTTCATTACTCCCCCCCTTAAAAAAACAACAACACCTAATACTTATGATATTCCTACTTCATATCCTATGCATTGTATGGCAACAAGGGTACGCGGTCAGGACCAAATAAGAAGACCCCAAATTGCACACTGTAGCTGGACCATGAGTATTTCAGGGGTATTTGTATTCTGCAAAGAATGGTCCTCCTGTGCTGTGTGTATCTATAAATCATATTTCAAATTCTGCACCAAATGAGCTTTTCAGCAGCTTTACCCATGGCATTCATTGCCTCCGACAGACCTATCCCCCAGCTGGTGTTGATTTCTCCCTGCGCTGTGGGGAGATCATTCATCTTGTGTGTTCTCTTACTCTGTGGGTTTCTTTTTTCTTTTTCCTGAGATTTTAAAAACAGATTGAGTCTGTTTCCACTGATCTTTGAGGGATTTGTCATGTGTCCTCTAATAAACAGGTTGTGTAAAAACCAATGACTTGAGTCTAGCTGCGGTCATGGGCAGTAATTTGTTGCCGGGATGGGAGCCTTGGTGTTGTACTCCTTCCTTGCATCAAAATCAGGGGAGGGCACTGCCAACGGAAGCATTATTCGTAAGCATCCGAGGGAGGCTCGGGAACCAGCCCGATTAGAGATTCTTCATCAGGCCCTGCGAAGGCACTCCTCCGGCTCCTGAGTGGCACAGATAAGGAGCTGGAGGTGCTCACCCAGACGGACTGCCAGAAGCAGCAAGTGAGACGGGAATTCCTCAAGGCCCAGTTGCCTCTGTGCTTGAACCTTGCAATGAGTGGTGCTCTTGGCCATGGAGAAAGGAGTGTGTCTGCACCAGGGGCATAGAAAAGAGGACAGAATTACCTAGTGAAGACGGGTGTTTAGAGAGATATCAATATTTGCTGAAAGAAAGAAGGGGTGCACAAAATCAGACAATACACTTTAGGCTTAGAGCTTTCTTCTCTGTGGCTGGTTATTTCTTCGTTTCTTTCTGGATGATTTAGGAAATAATCTACACTTCCCATTTTATGTAAAGTTTCCTAGGAAAAGGCTTTTTTTTTTTTTTTTTTTTTTTGCTTTGCTATAGTTATTTACATTTGGCAAAGACACATGTTTATTCTGCTTCTCACCCGACATTAAAATTCTTTGTGGGATTAAAAGTGAGTGACGGTAAACCTCCCCAAGAAAAGGTGGCCATTCCCATCAGACTTTTTCCCCGGTCAAAACGTGTCTCTTCCACGTTCATTTACCCGGGGCCTGAGAAGTGGCAGGTGGCCCATGGGGTGCCCGCTCAGGAAGCACCTTTAGACTCCCATTCTGCCCACATTTGGTACAGGCACCAGGTAGAGAGATTGCTGTACCAATTCGTGCTGAATCCCTCTCCTGTTCTCACCATGACACCTTATGTGGGTGCCCCTAATTGAGACATTACTGCTGATTCTCTGAGTTCCAGCTTCTCTTCTTTTTCTTTTTTTTTTTTTAGATTTGATGTGAAATGTCGTGTGGTGTCTGGCTGTGAACATGGATTCTCCTGATAACAACCTTGGCTCTATGCTGACTGTATCTTCATGCCGCCTGAGCATACACCATTCTGATTAAATTTGGTCCAAGGCCTTCCCAATCCAATGCTGTCCACCCTGGCATCGAGTCTACCAGGATCAGCCCAACCCTTTGGGACAAGACAAAAGGCCCAGCTAATGATGTGATTAACAATAGAATGTTCATGATTAAAAAAGAGTTGGCTAATACATGGGGAAGAATCCAATACTCTATATGAAATACTTGTCTACAGTTGATTTCTATACACTTTAAATACTATTGATGTTACTGATGAAGGCAACAATAAAGGTAAGTAGCTGCTGTGTATTGTGTTGTAACTGTGGTGGGGATTTCTACCTGAGTAAGAGCCACCACGGCTGAGCAGAGGCTGGGTTTCCATCACGATCCCTGAGCCACTGAGGCAGCCTGTGGCCTGCAGAGGCTGTGAGCGCTGCTTCAGCGTTTGGAAGCCCCTGCTGAGTGCCCACAGGGCCTTAGGGATGGTTCTGCTGCACAAAGAACCAGATGCCCAAAGAGCTTATGCTCACAGGACAGAATTTTAGTGGGAGAAGAAAAGAATGTAGCCAACCACAGGGTGTCTCCCTGAGCCTTTGAAGGTGACCTGCTCCAACCCCTTCATCTCTAACTCCCCTTCTAGAAGCTCTCCACCCAATATAGCCTCCACCTGTGGGTTCTTCTTGCCACTATGGCCAACAAAAATAGTCGGGCCCCAGTCCACAGAAGCCTCCAGATTCTGGTATCACCTAGGTTCTCTGGCTTCTTTTTCATCACCTGTAAAATGGGAGCGCTAGACTTGCTCTTTGAGGTCTTTCCCACTTCTATAATTTTGAGGTTATGAGAAACAGGTGAGTGGGATGGGGATAGAGGTGGGTGTTTTGTTTTTCTTCTTCCTTCATTTTTATTCAAAGATCATATCCCCTCCCCCTTTTAACAGTGCCCACTGCCCCAAAGTCCACCATGTGACAATTACCAATTTATTGCCTCTCAACTCCAAATTCACCCTTCAGTACCTGCTCTGCAGGAAGGGCGTTAATTCTAAAAGCGGTTCTCCTGTGAATGGTGGGTTCACGTTACATTTTGTCAGTAGGGGGCGCTAGAGGGCTTATTTTCCTGGTTCTGATGCTGCTGTGGTTTTGCTTTCTCCAGCTTCTACTGCACAGTGTATTCAGCACTGTAGTTGCAGAGCACAGAGATCTTTGATGAGTTCGCAGCCCTGGCCTGGCAACCACCTCACTGTGCCCCACACCCTACACAGACACTGCCCACTCCCTGCGGTGCACAGCCCTGGCCAGTCCTGCAATGCAGTCCCCTGAACTCCCTCTGCATACATAAGTGCAGGGGGCTGCTGCTGTGCACACCTTCTCCAGTGCTTGCTTTGTGCAGCCACAGGGCAGCAGCGGGCTCCTGCAGGGTGCACTTTCCCTGCCATTTGACTCCTGCAGTGCAGCTTTCTCCAGCTCTCTTCCAGCGGGCCCAGCCGCCAGCAGCTTCCCTGGCACCCCAGGGGCAGCGTTCCAGCACGTGCAGCAGAGCCTTCCCTACAGGTCACTGATCCGCAGCCTTGGCCTCTCCCAGGGCGTCCAGATCTGAGCTCCTTGGCTGGTCCAGCTCAGCGCACAGCCACTACTCCTGACTTCTCCAGAATTCTCTTTACCTCTCACTGGCCAACCCCCTCCCTGTCAATACCTCCCTGTTCATAATTCTTTATATTAAACTCTCTAGTGGAAGATGCAGTGTGACTTTTGCCTCCTCATTGGACAATGCCCTGTCTCAGGGTTTCTGAGGTTCAGCCCTAGTGACATTTTGTTGTGTGGGCCTTTCCCGTGAATTGTAAATAAGCAGTAATGCTGGCCTCTACCCACCACAGTTGTAACATGAAAAGTGTTTCCAGACATAGTGAAATGGCCCACTGGGAGGCAGATCTCCCCTGGTCAAGAACCACTGCCCCCTCTCAAATCTCCTCTTCCCATCTGTGTTATCCTGTTTCCATCTTATTTCTCTTTATTTACTGCTCACTACCTAGTAGAACATTTATTCTATGTGTATGTTTACTGTCTGTCTCTAGACCGTGAAGTCCATAAGTGTGTGGGCTTTGTTTTGTTTCCTACTTTAACTCCAGTACCAGGAATGGTGTCTGTTATATTGGCAGCTGCTCAATAAATAGGACTGAATGAGTGGGTGTGAGGAGACAAGTAGAAGAAGGCAGGAGACCAGCGCAAGGCCCTGCAAAGAAAAGGGCAAGATGTAAGAGGGTCCCAGGACCCAAGATGCTGATGTGCTCGGCAGTGAGGCCCCTGGCAGCCCTGGGGCAGGTAGGACAGGGAAGTGCCCACTGGCACTTCGGCTGAGCTTTGCTGCACAGCAGGCACCAGACCCTCTTTTTACCAAATCTCCTGAGCTCTGTCACTGTGCACTTAGGTATTTGTTTCAGGGAATGAAGGCAAATTCTATGTCCTGCCCCAACGGCTGGCACTTGTCGAGGACAGAGCTCCGAGAGCACTGAATTAGAAATGGGTGACCCAGATAAACGCATCTGTCCACAGGGAATCTGAGCCACATCCGTGCCAGCGACACTGAGCTGGGCTCAGCTCTCCAGGTTCATTTTCTCCTCAAGGAAACACGAGGATCACAGGAGGGTGGTAGCAGAGGTGACATTAGTTACATGGGTGTAATGGACAGTGCCAAGCCCCGGTGAGTGGAAACCACTGGCTCATTCACAGCTATCTGTGACAAAAGAATTATTTTGCTTTTGCTCAACTGATTCATTTATTTAAATTAAATGGGATGATAATGGGTGTGAAAGTGTTTGCTCAGGAGCATTGTGACATAAAATTGTGGGGGTTTGACACTATTACTGTAAGGTCAAAATGTCTGCTTTCTTTCAACAAAGCTCCGAACAGGAGCATATCAGAGTGTTTCTTGGCCACTAAAGTGAGAAGGGCTTTGTGCAGCCGGGGGAATAGGTTGGTCCCGTTTTCTGATGATTCCTTATGAGGAAGCCAGGACACGAGCTGGCCCTTCTCTCCTGCAGAGGGGGCGCCACTCCGCCAGATGCAGGAGCCTGCCCCGGTCTCCGGACAGTCCTCAGGATGAAGGGGAGATTTCCCTGGAGCCAAGGAAGCTTGTCTACTGTGGCTCACCCAGGACAGCCTTCTCCAGTGTGTGCCGGCAGCAGGACACGGATGCAGACCCTGGGAAGAGAGGAGGGCTGCTGAAACTGTCAGTTCTCTGTCGCACAGAGAT
Organism: Myotis daubentonii; assembly: GCF_963259705.1. Classification (NCBI taxonomy): domain Eukaryota; kingdom Metazoa; phylum Chordata; class Mammalia; order Chiroptera; family Vespertilionidae; genus Myotis; species Myotis daubentonii. The sequence continues at coordinate 136,941,237 of NC_081842.1, forward strand.
GCCTCCCAAGGCACCCGGTGCTCACACACTGTATTCCGGTGGCCTTTTATCATGCTTTCCTCTTTGGTCTGAGAAATAACAGGTCTTGTGAACAAACACAGATCAGAAACGGATGTTTTATGTTTGGAGAGTAAAAGGAAACAAAATACCGTATCATTACATGAATTGCCAGTTTCTCTGGAGTATGATTTTAGAAAAGGGTGCACTATGCAGACAAGTAAAAGCATGAAAAAGAAAATAAAAGTTCATTCATCCCGTCTCCTCTTCTGCAGGTTATGGGGCCACTCCAATGGGTCTTCATCTCCATGGCTCCGAGCCAGGACTCTCTCCAGGTGATAATGCCATTTATTAACCCCCCCCCCGCCCGCCCCAATTCCATCAACTAAGAATTAAGCAGTAATTTAAGTTTAGGTTTTATGGACAGCATGAAACCCCAGCTCTGCTACTTACCCAACCACTTATTGAAACTCTCAGGACCCCTATCATATTAAAATGAGTATGAATGTCCACATCATTATATGGTGGTGCTGTGGCAGGGGGTGGGTGGTGGGTAAATAGTATAACATTTGAATATAAAGCATAGTACAAAGAAAGTGGTCAATAAATGGTAGTTTTTTATTGTTGTTGTTTTAAATATATTTTATTGATTTTTTTACAGAGAGGAAGGGAGAGGGATAGAGAGCCAGAAACATCGATGAGAGAGAAACATCCATCAGCTGCCTTCTGCACGCCCCCTTCCCGGGGTGTGCCCACAACCAAGGTACATGCCCTTGGCCAGAGTCAAACCTGGGACCATTCAGTCCGCAGGCCGACGCTCTATCCACTGAGCCAAACCGGTTAGGGCTGTTGTTTTTTATCTAGCACCTGCAGTCAGGTAAAGCCAGCTGGCAACATAAATGACTCTTGGGGATGATTCTAGAGGCTAAACCACTGAGTTATTAATTCAGACTGTTTTCGGGCGGTTGAGGTATCCCTTTCCCCACTGAGTGCAGGGGTTGGAGTCCTTATGATATCTTGAGAAAAAGAATTTCCCGAGACTGGCATGGGAAGGTGAGTAATCTTTATTTGCATGGAATCACATCCCTGGGTTTCCAAAGTCTCATTTCCCTTAGTCCAGTCCTGGAAGAAGTGTAGCTGGGGACTCAGTAGAGCTAAAAGCAAAGCCAGTGTTCAGAGTTTCTGATAGATGTTGCAGCCAGGTCCAATTCAGCATCAGGCTAGTTGCAGTCCATTCATCCATTATGTGTGTGGGCAAATACAGGAAGCAGGAGTGAGAGCCCCGCAAATCAGAAGTCAACCAGGAGGGCGAATTCTTTTGTTTAGGGGATTAAATACCCCAAATTTCTTGCCCTTGTAGTGGCCATGCCGATTCTGGTCAATGACCTGTTCCCAGGTGTGACTGACAGCAAGCACCTTCAATAGTCCCCCTAAATTTACTGGGCATGCGTCTATATCTCCCCGGCGCCCCATCTTCCCCCCCACCCCATCCAGTACCTTCTTCAACGATCTTCTGGGAATAGGTTGGTGGCTCCCTAGGGAATGTAAAGCTTTAGCTTCAATTAAAAAAAGAGAAAGCTTTAGCTTCATAGTGAAGCTGCACAAATGACATGCCTTCCCTTTGCTCCTTTCCTGTTATTAATAACTGGATTAATCACAACGGCATCAAGATTGCTCCAGGAGAAAGACACATCAGCTAAGAAATATCAGGTTCCAAACCCTGCTTTGCAGTAAAAGATATGTTTTGAGTTTTTCCTGTGTGTGCTAGACATTATGGGGGCAGATGGAGCACGACAGACTTTGTAAGTGATGACTTTATGGGTCCTGAGTTTTCCTAAACATTGTTAATGCTGACCGAGTCAGTTCTGACTAGATACCTACTCTGAATTCTAGGATATTTTTACTGTACGGTCACTGCTGTAGGCCAGGGGTTAATGAAAGAAGTAATTTATTATTTCTCTTTGACCCCTTCCTCAAAATCCAGCCATTTCCCCTAGTTCCCTTCCTCTCAATGTCTGGACCTACATTGTGTCAAAACAACTGACTACTTCATGAATCAAATTTTGGTTCATTTAGTGAGGGGGGTGGTCATACAAACATTCTGAAGAAAATCTCTTTAGGCTGTATTCTTATTTCTGTGTGACTAGCTAGGTAATTCAGCCTCACACAAAAATCCTGAAAAATGCAATGTTTTTGTTCCAAAACCGAACTCTGCCCTGCTATTAGACTGGACTACTGGTCCTGCAAAGGAAGGAAAGAAAATTCTTGACATAATAGAAGTATTCTTATACCCTGTGACAATTTCGTAATAAAAAGCTATTAAGAAGTTTTTCCTCGTTGGGGGTTATTGGGTAACTGACTCATTTGACAATGACTGGGCTGTTTCCACGTTGCTGGAGTGAGACACTCCTCTGAGCTCAGCTCTCTGACATTTGTCTTGTGCTCAACTGCCCTCTATTGGCTGGGACATGGATTATTCTTTCCAACAGGGGCTTCCCTGAGGATTGAAGAATAATGACCCATGTTCACAGATATTTATCTGGAGCATTTTGTACATCTGGACCAAAATAAAGATCTATTTAGATTTAAAATGAACCTACTTTTATTATATATGCCCTGCACTCTTTGTTTCATCTCCTTATCTTGCCTAATTTCCCTTTGTGTCCCACCTTACATATATGCATTTGTTTATTTGTCTTTTGTCTGTCTCCCTGACTCAAAGTTAAGCTTCTTGACATGGAGGACTTTGGTTGATGGCTGTATCCTTGGGCCTAGAAGAATGACTGGCATGGAACAAGTGCTCTATAAGTATTACTTAAGTAATTGAGTAAGTACCAAGTATATCTTAGAACTAGGTATTGTGATGAGAGATTAGTAAGACATGGTTCTGGCCTTCTAGAGACCTACAATCTAGAACAGTGATGGAGAACCTTTTGAGCTCGACATGTCAGCATTTTGAAAAACCCTAACTTAACTCTGGTGCCGTGTCACATACAGAAATTTTTTGATATTTGCAACCATAGTAAAACAAAGACTTATATTTTTGATATTTATTTTATATATTTAAATGCCATTTAACAAAGAAAAATCAACCAAAGAAAATGAGTTCGCATGTCACCTCTGACACGCGTGTCATAGGTCTGCCATCACTGCTCTAGAAGAATTGGACTCAAAAGGACCGTGGTTGGGAAGGACTGTCAGCACAACCAGCACTTTATAATCTGGAGATTACCCCAAGGCATCTTTCCTACTCGTCACTGGTATTTTGAGGAGCTGCCATGTGGAAAAAGATTGGATTAGTTCAATTGACTTACAAAGAAAATATCAATTGATGGAAAGTACATGGAAAGAGTTTTGGCTCAACAAAAATCTCAGCATCCTCTGAAGTATTCTGGATTACTTTGAACACAAGAGGCATTTAATCATAGCCTGAAAACACTTCTGTCAGGGGATGTTATCAATTTCAATGATTCTTAAATCTTGGATGTTTTTAAAAACTCATTTTCCTGAGGCCTGTTCCAGACATACTGAATCAAGATCTTCAAGAGAAGGTCCTAAGAATCTCTATTTTACAATAAGTTCCCAGCGAGTTGGATGCAGCTGTCTGCAGACTGTTGCTAGGGGATTGTTAGACTAGAGCCGTGGTCGGCAAACTGCGGCTTGTGAGCCACATGAGGTTCTTTGGCTCCTTGAGTGTGGCTCTTCCTAAGCCTTAGGAGGACCCTAATTAAGTTAATAACAATGTACCTACCTATATAGTTTAAGTTTAAAAAATTTGGCTCTCAAAAGAAATTCCAATCGTTGTACTGTTGATATTTGGCTCTGTTGACTAATGAGTTTGCCAGCCACTGGACTAGAGGATTTAGGAATCAGAGGGGTAGCTAGACTGAATGATCTGAAACTTCTACTTATAAGATTTTATGGCTCCAGAAGACCATAAACATTACTTTACTCTTAATAATGGTGAGAGTGGTAAGGGCAGCTTATTATAGGACTACCACCAAATGAGAAAACCAAATCAAGAACAGCAGTATGGGAGTCTAACAGATATTTTAAGCAAATACGGAGTAAAACTCTATACATTCTATCATCCTTCAGAGGGTAGAAATGATTAACCTTCAAATCGCATGCCCAAATAATTCACCTTACACATTCTGTATTGAGATCAAGCTTGTAATGAATACTTTGTAGATATTTCATTTCCAATCTTTAGGGCTTGGAGGGGAAACTGAGATAATGGATGAACCTCTTTTAGGGAGAATTATCAAATGAAAAAATGTATTTTGAATTCAAATGAGGAAGAAGGAAGGTTTCTTGCTCACTATACTCTACTCCACCCCATCCTACTCTTTGTTTCACATCCTGGACCTTTCTGTTGTTTGGTCTTGTGGGAGGTAGGTAATTAATATGGAGACTAGAGAAAGGAGTTAAAAGTCAATCACTTATCTTTCTCAGCTTTTAATGCAAAAAAAAACATTTATTATGAATGTGGACACTTGCTGTACAAGTCCTCGCCTGTATCGGCCCATCCACACTAAGTACCCAATAAATGCCAGCTATTGTGATGGTTACTGACCGAGTGCCAGTATGAGGGTGCAAACTAAGATGAATAGTCTGTGATCCCTGATCTCAAGGAGCTTAGAGTCTGACTGTGATGTTACAATCACCACAAACATGGCAAGTGTTATACAGAGCCCTTACTACTGTGCAAGGTGTATATTTCTGTTGCCAATTCAGTTGAGTAGCTACTGTGTGAATGAGGCCATTAACCTGCCCTGCTAAGGCTACTTAGTAGGACTGTTCGTTTGTTTTTAACTTGAAAAGGAGGAAAGGCTTATGCTTGGGCCCCAGGATACTGAGGCCCATGGACAGGAATGCAGGGGCCTTTCTCCCACCTCATCTGAGAGGCTGGAGCTACAGGGAGGGAGCACAACACGATGAAGGGGGCTCGACAGACTTGGGTGCACACAGGCTCAGGTGATGAAACAAGGCACAGAGTTAAGGGAGAACTAGGTTCCCACCCTCCTCCACAGACCAGAGAAGCAGAGGGACCCAGAAGGAATGAGTTTTCACAAGAGCATCCACCGGGCAGAGGAGAGGTGCCTTCCTTGAGGGGACTGGGGATATCAGGTCTCAAGGTGAAAACCAAAACTATTTACCTATGGAGGCATTGCTGACCGCCTTTATAATAGTACCTGGGAGGCCACAGAAACAACTGGGGGATAATCTGAGGGGAAAGTCTTAGTGATTATTTTGGATCACAGGCTGGGGAAGGCATGGCCATTTCTGTTCTAGGAACATGGAGAGTAGCCAGGAATCTGTGACAGAGGCCGAAGGATGGGAACAGGGAAATCTGCAACAGGAACTGAGCTTTGAAGGATGAGTAGGAGTTGGTTAGGCTGACATGGGTCAGTGAGCATTTTAGGCAGAGAGCATTCTTTTTTGAACTTCTCCTTTTCACCTTCCCACCTTTCCCCCAACATTCATTATTAACTCAACAATGCATTATGTCCTCTAGGTACACAGAGGGGAACAGGGCAGCCTTTGGGGTCTCTCTAACCCAGTCTTCCTGCAGGTATGCCCAGAAGTCCAGTGTAGACGGCGAAGCCTGAGATTCCCCACTTGGCTTTGGGTGGGGCTTCAGATTGCCCGAAAACAGTAGAATTGGGAGCAGGAAGCCTTGTCAATGTTTGCATTATGTATTTACATATGCACGTACAAGGGAGAGTGATTCATATTAAATAACTACACAGGGTTGACTTGGGGACAATTGTCTTTTTTCCCTCCTGCCTGCCAACATCGTGGCTAGACTGCTGGGCATGGAGAATGGAGGGCAGAGGACAGCTGAATTCCCACACAGGAGCAGGGCAGGGCCCAGCAGAGAACCAGGGGAGCTAAGTGACTGACAGCTGTGTGTGTGTGTGTGTGTGTGTGTAGAGGGGCAGTGTGAGGGGCATGGAGGGGGGCAGAGAAACACTTGAAGGACCCCGAGCCAGGCTTGAGATGGCTCTCTGGAGGAGCTTCAAATGCCAGGGAGTGATAGCGCTGGTCACATTGACCCGTCTGTTGCTAACAGGAGAGGTGATGGTGATTATTTTGACCAGAGGTGGCAGGAAGCAGATGAATCTAATAGACTGTCCAGTGAGAAGCATCAGGCTTTGGAACTTGAGTCCCCTTTCAATTAATTCACCTTTGCTCTGGCGGGTGGGGCCTAATTCGTTCCTTAGCAGGACTGCTGGTACACCCAGACTTTCTGGGAAACCCATTTTTCCTTTTCTATCACAAAATGCAGCCTTCTTTACATATATTCTGAGGAGGGTTGGCAAGCACTTGCAAAGATTTCTCTTTCCTGAAAATCCTCTGGTCTCCTGAGTTTGGAGGCAAAACAGTCAAGGAAGCAAGTGTAGACCGCAGGATCTGTGTCATTTCTCACACAGAACGACACACAAATAAACAAATTTTAGGAAGTGAAAGGACTTGGTTTTGCTAAAGCAGTTGCTCTGCTGGTGAGGCAGGGAATGGCTCTGTCACACAATTAAAAAGATATAACTGTTTCCTGTTCAGTGAGCATCCTCCCTGCTGTTGCCGCACCTGTTCAGGGACCAGGGGGCTTTCCATGCTTGTGCTCAGCATCCCGCAGAGTTGAGCTGTGGGCTGTGCTAGTCCTCCCCTGCCCCCCTCCCCCGCCTCGGGTTCATATACACTCACTCGGTGTGCAGAGGAATTAGAGAGTGCCATGTTGACGTGCAGGGTGAACATCAGCTCATTAAGCTTGCCAAGAACCGGACGCTCCGTGAAGATTAATTATGAGCTCTGCCTTTTATGTGCTCTGTCATTGGGCAGACATCTCTGTTGCTCTGAAAGTTAATACAGTTAATTAAAGCCAACGGGTCCTCTGTTTGGGGCCACTCCAGCAGGTATCCCGCGCCCCACCACACAGACACACTTCACTGAGCGAGCCCAGGAAACAGCAAAGGATAAAGAGAGAAAGTGAGGGACCGGGTGAGGGGACTCCGTGTGGGGGAAGGGTGTCACTCCCAGTCCCGGCTGGCACACTTGGGACACTCCTGCCATCCTGCCCCAACCTCCCAGAGCCTGGAATGTATTTATATGAACTGAACTGACCTCGTGAATTCAGTGGGAGAAATAATTCCCACAGATACGGCTGCACTGGATTGATTTCTTCCTGCTGTGCTGCTACTTAATTAACTCAAAGCAGACTCCAGCACCCAGATACAAAAATAATGTTCATGTTGGGTGGAGGGTAGTAGGACTCAAACCATTCAAGGGCAGCTAATATGATGGCATATTTGGGGCTGGCTGATAGGATGGGATACCTATTGGTCTGTCTCACATTCTAGATGCAAATAAGTTGAATGGAAACAAATATAATTCACATGTCTTCCATTCATTCTTCTAGGAGCACGCACCTGGTGCCAGCCACAGTCCTGGGAGGTGGGGATTCCAAGATGAATAAACCAGGATTCCTGCCTTGAAAGAGCCCACAGGTTAATGATAAAGGTTGATGAGGAAAATCAACCGCTTCAATGCAGATGCTCCTGCTCAGAGAGAAGAAATCAAAGTAGGAAGCAAGACAATGATGCCCAAACAACTGTTCTTTCATGGGGACACGAATAAAACAATAATTTAAGAAACCTCAAGTTTGTGAAAGATTTACCTATACTCACACTGACCTGATCCTCACAACAGCTACAAACGGTAGAATTGGTTCAGAAAATATTCATGTGCTGGGCACTGTGCGAGGCTCTGGGGAGAGCAGGGAACAGCCTGGCTGCTCACGTGCATCTTACCCTCTAGTGCGGTGGTTCTCAACCTTGGCTGCACATGAGAATCACCTGGAAATCTTTTTTAAAATCCTGATTTCTGGGCCCCATCCTCTGGAAATCCTGTTTCTTTGTTACTAATGTTGTGGCCCCACCCCATAACAAAGAAACAGAATTTCCGGAGGATGAGGCCCAGAAATCAGGATTTTAAAAAGATTCCCAGGTGATTCTCATGTGCAGCCAAAGTTGAGAACCACTGCTCTAGTGAGAGGCCAAGCTACCCTCATCTGTGAGTTACTTGTGACCAGAGAGCTAGTTAGTGAGGCAGCAGGTAGTTGTGTGTTCTGTGCTCTTGATGCTTCCTGTTTGTAACTCAGCCATCAAACCAAGGACACAATTTTCTGACATCTCCTCCAGTATTCCCCAAATAACTTTGTTTTATTTACAACATCCACAACAACAAATAGCTGTTGTCACTAGATATGTAGTAATGGGAAATTTTCACAGTGCTTTAAAGCTAGGGCAGATTTGATTCCAGAGCAGTGGTTTAAGTGAGTGAAAGAGGTGGGGGAAATGAACCATCATGAACAAGAGGGAATATTTCTTCTTAAACCCTTATATTGAAGCCTTGGAAGTGACTGACTTAACCAACTTACAATGTGCCTTATTATGGCTCATTCTATCTATGACTATTGTCGTGTATTATTATTATGTTTTTTAATAATCCTCACCTGAGGATATGTTTTCATTGATTTAGAGAGAGAAGAAGGGAGAGAGAGAGAGAGAGAGAGAGAGAGAGAGAGAGAGAAGAGAAACATCAGTCTGTTGCCTCCCATATGTGTCCCGATGGGGGATTGAACCAAAACCTAGGTATGTGCCCTGACTGGGAATTGAACCTGCAACCTTTTGGTGTAAGGGACAATGCTCCAACCAACTGAGTCACCCAGCCAGGGCTGTTGGCTTGTATTTTTAATAATTATGAAAATTTTCAGAATATTTTAAGTCATTTTTATTTTGGTGATTGATATATAGATGAAGTTGGAATAGTGACTTCATTTTGCCTTTATTGGAATCCCATGCAAAGGGGATTCACTGATAAATGTTCAACAACTGGCTCTTCAAAAAAAGTATAAAAAATACATATACCCATAAATTTATTATAAATTTTACTGCTATAAAGGAGGTGTAGCACACAATTTACAAATAATTATAACAGATACAATACTCTATTATAAATTGTATATAGCCAATTAATTGATTCTTACAAAATGCTTTGATTACTCTCTGGTGGACTCTTGTATTCATAGTCAACCTACATATGGTTGTAGTCTGGCCATGATTTGACAAAATTAGACTATAAATAAATGTTTATTCCTGTCTAGTTCAGCAAAGTCACTCAAAATGTTGACAAATGTATATAGTTTAAATGTGAATATTGGATAGTTTTGTTTACTTTGAGTAAGATGAAAGGGAAAAATTAAGACATATGTAGGGACCTCATTCTTTCATCAATATGTGACTTCCTCATAGAATCAGATCATGGTTTCTGAAATTACCCCATTTTTTTTGGTGCTAATCACAATCAGGCAGCTACAGACATGTCACACTTTTAAATTTAATCTGCATCATTAACATTTTCTCCATCACCTCCTTCAGTCTAGACAAGCAACAAAAAATAAATCAAGCCCTGCTTTGTAATATTTGCCAATTTCTGTGGTGTAAACACTCCTACCATGGCTGCCTATATGGTATCACTGAAAACAGAGATGTGTAGCAGCATACCATCATGTAGTATTTCCATGACACAGGCAAAAGAGTAGAAAATAATCTTGAGAGCATAGACAATAGCAAAATGCAGTAAAATAATTAAAGGGATGAATTTTGAGTATTTATTACCTTTATTTTAATATAATTTAAGTGTAAATTCATGTAATTTAGTTTTTAATAATGGGCATATTTAAAAACTGGCTTGCAAAAATTTTGAAAATGTAACAATTGGCTCTCAAGAGCTGGTATAAGCCAGCTCCAGCACACCATCACCCTGCATCACTCCCATTTAGGTGGGAAAGATTAGTTTCTTATCATAAATGCTGTGGTACTTGGCTGCTAAAGTGAAACATATAAACACTTGCTCAGTACATGTATGTTGAATGAAGACTTTCAGAAGAATATCTATTTGCTATAATCAAAGTGTGCTCTTAACTTTTTTAAAAAAAAACATCATACAACCAAATGTAGAACAACGACATTTGAACTAACACCATCCTTACTGCAATCAGCTCCTTTTCCCGGCTGCAATGTGGTTTTCTTCTTTTCCTCTAAAGGCACAGCTTGCATTTTGAAACTCGGCCCCAACAACTTGATCCTGTGTTGATCAGTTTGGAACTATAATCCAGAGCAAAGCTAATTTTTAAAATGCCACCAGGCTCCTTAGGCCCCCAAATATCATGTCTTTTCAGATGAGCACCTGCTATTGGGCTAGCAGAGGTCTGGTCTTCAGGGGCTCCTCTCACCAGGTGCACCACAGGCAGGGCAGTTTAAGCCAGGAGATGCTCACCTTTATTTCTGCAATAAGTTAGGGGTGGGGCCTTTCAAGTCTTGCTTTTGATTGTCAAAAGCCAAACAACTGCCGCGCCCCCCCCCCCCCCCCCGTCTTGTGCTGGTTCCCTTTTGAGATGCTTTTCTCCTATGAGGGGTGATCTGCTTGTGGGCTCAGGAAAGCTGCAACAGAAGGCAGCCTAGCGCTGTGTTGAAGCCACTTTGTAAGGCAGAGAAGGCAGCATCCATCAGAGGAGCAGAGACACGTGCACCAGACCATCTCTTCAGCATTCATTCACCTTCATTCTTGAGAAAGAAATGGATCAAAGAGACAAGACACAAAAATAGAAGAAGCTGGGTCTGGGTGGGCTTCTGCCCTCTGATGCAGGGACAGACAGATGTCCAGCACCGGAAATAAGTTTAATATATACTCGAAGTAACAGGACGTTACATCAGTCTGGCGGGCCGGCTGGTGGGCATGACGAGCAGTCCCGGCTCCACCTCAGGGCCCCTCCCACCGGGCGGGGCCAGTCAGAGGGAGGAGGGTCCTATTCACTCCTGGTGCTTGGCTGGATCTACATCTCAAAACCCACTCCCCGGCACCTGGCTTTGAAAGGTCAGACTGAGTGGCGTCCTGGCCTCTTGACTAGGACCGCCCCAGGGCGTGGCTCTGCCTGTGCCCTGAGTTCAGTTGATGATATTTTTAAGAAGCATGCCCATGTGTCATGCCAGCAGCCCCCCACAGGGGCCCAGACAGGGATAGCCAGACCAGACTTTCCCAGCCACAAAATTATCCTCTAATGTTGGAGGCTTGTATCAGTCACCGCCTCTGTCACTGAGCAAGACTGAGATGTGGCTTGGAGCTCAACCACACCGTAAACATAATGGAAGAAGGAAGGCAGATGGAGGTGGGGTGTCCTGAGGGAGGTGACTGGATGGGGGCTTCTCCACCTCTTCTACTCCTCTCCCATTCCCTGGGGAGCACACCCACACTCACCATTGGCTTTAACCTCTCTCCCCTGAGGTCCAGACCCTCATGGCCAACTTCTTACTGGACAGTTTTACCTGATGTCCTGCCATCCCCCTTTGCACTTGGTGTGTCTAACACTGAAACACTAAAAGTAAACTGTCTCCCTGCACCTCTCCCCATTCCTGCTCCTCTCCCCATCCCCCAAGCCTGTCGGGCCGCTCTCCTCAGTAGCTCTCTTTGCCTTCCCCACTGCCATTGGCTTGGTTCAGGCCCTCATTGTTGCTCACCTGCATTGCCACAATGCCCTCCTTTGCAACTGTCCCTGCCCCCAGCCTTACCTCTTCCAAACATCGTTGTCACAGTGATGTCCCCTCAGCCTTATGATTGCACATGTGGTCCCTGGACCAACAACACCAGCATCATCTGGGAGCTTGTTAGAAATGCAGAGTTTCTCTCAGTGAGGATCCAGGTTGAAAACAGGAAGCACCATTGATTTGAATAAGGACATTTTGATATAACAAATGGGTAAGTGGATAAATTGTGTGCATCCCTGCAATGGAAACCTACTACGAGAACAACACAAAGGCATTAGCTGAGTGGAAGACTCAGGTCTCAAAAGGTTACATACAATATGATTCCATTTTTATTATTCTGGAAAAGGTAAAACCAGAGGGGCAAAGTTCAGTGGCTGCTAGTGGCTAGGAGGAGGGGAGATTTGATCACAAAATGGCAACACGAAGGAACTTTTTTGAGTCCTCTGTATCTTGATTGTAATAGAGGATACACTTAGCTGTATGTGTTAATGTTCATCGAACTGTATGCTAAAGCACGCCATGTGGACTGTACTTAAATTAAGAAATAATAGTAAGTAAATAAATTAACAATGAGAGTAATGAGTTATAAAACACTGAATAAAATTGAAAACCATGAGTTCGTGTTGATATAAGTAAGTAAACAGAATGTATCTTCCTCAAACACTGAACTACAAAGGGCGAAAGATGAACTTCATGGTGGAGAAGCTATGGAGTGATCAAAACGCCAGACCAACCCAAATTGATGAGCATTCTCCAAGACTCATTGCCTGTGCTTGTCAAAAGTGTCAAGGTCCTGAGAGTTACTGAAAGACTGGGGAACTGTTTCATGTTGAAGAAGATTAGAGACCCTTGGCAAGCAACTGCAAGGCAAGATTCTGTATGGAGTCCTTTGGCTGTCATTGGGACAATTGGTGAACCTCGAATGGGGTCTCAGGGTTAGAGAGCGGTAATGAACTAGTGTCAATTTCCCCAGTCTGGTGGCTGTGTTGTGGTTGTGTGGGAGAAAGTTCTTGTTGCAGGACTTTCAAACGTAAATATTTAAGGGTAATGGAGTAACTTACTCTCAAACAGTTCAGAAAAATATGTTCTTTATATTCTTTTTGCTACTTGTCGTTAGGCTTGAGATTATTTCAAAAAAGAAAGAGCGATGGGGAGCGGATAGAATTGGGAAGAGAGGGGACCTCTCTAATAATAAGATGGCATTCCATTAGAGATGTAAATGAAGTGAGAGGTCAAGCCACTGGGTACCTGGAGGAAGAGCATTATGTGGAGAGGGAACAGATTGTGCAAAGGCTTTGAGGAGGGCATTCCTGGAGAGTTTAAGAATTTGTTCTCTGCGTAAGATGCCTCTGCAGAGGAGTGGCATCACCCTACTTAGGTTTTACAAGGATCACTCTGGCTGTGAAAATAGATTATCAAGTGGCAAGATTGAAAATAGATGATCAGTTGGGAGACTAAGGGAGAAATTCACTCTCTGATGGATAATTGGGCTGAAGGAACCTCCAGTAAGGTTTCCAAGAGCCACAGGCTGGTCCGCAAGCACAGAACACCGGGGTCACTCAGCCATCTGACTGCTCCCTCCACTCATGCCCCGCTTCTCTTGGAGGCCTGCCAAGGGTGCCCGGCACAGAAGCTGCTTGCCAAAGGGCAGGTCTGATCATGACTTGTCAGGAAGGTTGAGATGCCAGCTGGTTGCATTTTTAATCAATTTTTTTTCTATTATTTGGCACCCGTGCTAAAATGTCCTTTTAAATTAATTGTCACAGAATGGAGACAAGCTCAGAGAGAAATATTGTAACTGTCAGATCTTATTTACTTACCTGGGCCTGCCTGACAGCTATGGGCACTCTTGCCCTGTGCAGCAGGCCCCCGGATAAAAGGATCTTGAGGTTTAACATCCCAACAATGAAGAAATCTGTGCATTGACCCTGCTGCTTGGCCACCGAAGGACCTTGGTAAGCTGTGATTTAGCCCTTTCTTTATCTGGACCCAGTAGGTGAATGATAATTTATAGCTTGACTAGTTTTATTTGCTTCGAACTTGCCCCCAGTGGTCATAATTAGTCTCCCATGAGAGAGAGGCTTGGACTTAGGTAGGAGGAGCTCTGTTCACCCTGATTTGGCACCATGTGCTCATGATGATGAATTTAGCAGCTTGGACCTATCTCCAGCTTTTTCTCTCCTTGGAGCTCCCAGAGACCTCAAGGACATAGCTTTTGTGTTTATAGAAGGATGTTTTAATCTATTGTGTGATTCTTTTCAAACATAAATATACACTTAGGGTGTTATACTTAGCACACACATTTTTAAATCCAAGGACAGACTCACAGTTGAAGAGCAACATTTAAAAGTGTTTCTCCCCTACCTTTAATACACACATATCTATTTTAAAGTGAATTTTACATGTGACCCTAAGCCTCTGGGATAGTTAATCCCTAGTTTACAGAGTAGTGACCTGCATGATTAAAGGATGATTCGCTGTAGGATGGAGACAAAGCCAGTGACCTTGGCAATGAGGCCGCTAGTTAGAGTTGAGTGATTTTCAGGTCAGGACTCAGGATGATACTCTGCCAACCAGAGCTCTTCTCACTAATTTTTTTTGGCTTGATAATGACTGAACTGTTTCTTAATCAGTCCATAGTGCCCAAGTACAGAGATTTAGTTTCAAATTTTGTCTGAAGAGATTTATACCATTCAAAGGATAGAGATGATAATATGATCTCCTTTCTTAATAACTTCTGGGATTATAATTCTGGGGCAGATAAAACATTTAATTCTAAAAATGCAACAAAAAATAGTTAAGCCTTAAAATAATATCAGTGTCATGCACTTAACCTTTCAAACAATTTGCAAAAGACATTAGGCGTGCTGCAGTGCTTTGATCTGTTAAATTTGTAGTAACCCTTTCAAGGTCATTGGCATTTCCCATGACCACAACCATCATCATTCATAGGTCTACTTACCTAGGGCACACACTTCCAATGTATACATTTTTCACGTTAATAGACTGAACAAAGAAACCAGAATCTTTGGGTCTTGATTATATTAGTCCTATAATTTTAAGTCCCTACGCACATTGATATTCTCATCTGTGGGTTTAATTCTCATTTGCGGGCAGGTCCGAAAAGATCTCCATATAACCTCCATATCAATCAAATTAGAATGGTCCTGGCCAGGTAGCTCAGGTGGTTGGAGGTTGTCCCAATATGCCAAGGTTGCAGGTTTGATGTCCAGTCAGGGCACATCCAAGAAGAAACCAATGAATACATAAATAAGAGAAACAACAAATTGGTAACTCTCTCTCTCTCTCTCTCTCTCTCTCTCTCTCTCTCTTTCTCTCTCTCTCTCCCCCTATCTATCTCTATCTCACTTTTACTCTGTCTCTCTCTCAAATCAATAAATTAAAAAAATTAAAATGAAGTTTTTAGGGTGGCTTTAATCCAATGCAACTGGTGTCCTTATAAGAGTGGAGATTAGAACACAGAGGAAAGACCGTGTGAAGACATAGAGAGAAAGTGGGCATCTATAAGCCAAGAAAAGAGGTCTCAGGATGAAATCAACCCGACCAGCACTGACCCCAGACTTCCAGCCTCCAGAACTGTGAGAAAATACATTTCTGTTGTTTAAGCCCCCCAGTCTGTGATATTTCATTATGGTTGCCCCAGCAAATTAATGCAGGCATTGCTATTAGTATCTGGATGCTGCTACAACAAATACCAAAAAAGGTGGAAGTGGCTTTGGGACTGGGTAATAGGTAGAAGCCGGGAGATGCTTGAGGCATATGTTAGAAAAACCTAGACGGCCTTGAAGAGACTGTAATAGAAATACAGAAGTTAAAAAGGCGCTCAGACGGAAGTGAGGAGCATGTTATTGGATATTGGGAAGGCAATCCTCGCTATAAAGTGGCAGAGGACTTAGCCAACTTTGTTCTGGAGTTTTGTGGAAGGTAGAACTTGTAAGTAATAAACTCAAAGATTAGCTGAAGAAATTTCTAAGCAAAGTGTTGAAGGTCTGGCCTGGTTTCTCCTGACTGCTGATAGTGAAATGGGAGAAGAGAGGGAGAAATTGAACGAGGAATTGTTCAGCACAAAGGAACCAGGACTTGAAGATTTGGAAACTGCTCAGCCTATCCATACATACTCTCCATTAATACACTGCCTTTTACTTTATAATGCTTTTATAAGGACCAAATGCAATAGGGTATATATATTGTAAGTGCTTTAGAAATCATAAACTGTTATAAAAAGATGAGATGCTATAATGCTATTATTGCCTCATATAATTTTATAGGTTCCCCATAGGGTCAAGGAAGAGGAAAATGTTAACCTTGTTTTTTCATTTGGGATATTTGAGGTCTAGAGAGAAGTGATTTATATAATAATGTCATAGGGTCACAGAACCTGGATTAGGCTGGGATCTTATAAGGCTCAGTCCAGAGCTCTTTCTAATATAACTAGAGGCCTGATGCACGAAATTTGTGCAAGGGGCTTGGCCCTTGCAGCACTGGCGCCTCAGCCAGCCTTCACAGCCCCTTGCAGCCTTGGCCAGCCCTCACAGCCCCGGCTTTATCCAGAAGGTGTCTGGATGGTCATTTGGTGGTTTGTTCTAATTAGCATATTAGCTCTTTATTATATAGGATGTTCTCTAATGCAAAAGACTTTTAGATGTTCAGCAAGTCAGATCAATAAGCATTTATTTACAGACCTGCCCAGCACATGGCTAGAACCAGTGAGGATACAAAGTAAGCAGAAGGCATACTCTGTCTCCACATTATCAAAAAAGCAAAAAATGAACATATGTCTCAGCTAACAAACTACATAACAATCGTGGGATAATAATTTTCTAGCTTTCCACGTTAATTGGTTAACCTCTAAAGGCAGGTTGGAGGACTGCATAATGTCTTTTTTAAATATATATATTTTTGATTTCAGAGAGGGAGAGAGAGATAGAAACATCAATCATGAGAGAGAATCATTGATCAGCTGCTTCCTGCATGCTCCCTACTGGGGATTGAGTCCACAACCCAGGCATGTGCCCTTGACCAGAATGGAACCTGGGACCCTTCAGTCTGCAGGCCAACACTCTATCCTCTGAGCCAAACCAGCCAGGGATATTTTTGTTTTTTAGTTTTTAAAATAATAAACACAAATTAGATTGAGTTTAAAAACTTTTATTCTTTCTTTCTTTTCTTTTTCTTTCTTTCTTTCTTTCTTTTTTTTTTTTTTTAGCTTGGCAGTGATGTATTTTTTTTTCTTATGGTGTCTATGACAGTCTTGGAAGGAAAAGTTTTCCAAATCAGAAGCTGACATCATAGTCCTCATCTCCTGCCAAGTGTAAAAGGTTATGATGAAGAATATTTGTGAATTTGGTCAATGATTTAATTTTTAAAAAGCCCATGACATTAACATCTTTTCAGAAAGAGTAAAAGTACCATTTTTCAGCTCTTGTTTTTGCAATTGGGAAGCAGTCTAGACACTTGAATTGTGGTGTCTACCTTTAGTAAAACCAGCTCAGGTGGGGAATATCCTGTGAACAAATGGCCTTTCAGCACCTCATTCAGCCTCATAATTGCTTTCATAGCAAAACCACACCTGCTAGAATGTGTTAAAATTCAGCCTTCAGCCCTAGCCAGTTTGGCTCAGTGGATAGAGCACTGGCTTGTGGACTGAAGGGTCCCAGGTTCGATTCCAGTCTAGGGTACATGCCCCGGTTGTGGGCTTGATCTCCAGTGGGAGGGGGGCATTCAGGAGGCAGCTGATCAATGATTTTTTCTCATTGTTGATGTTTCTATCTCTCTCTCCCTTTCTCTCTGAAATAAATAAAATAAATAAAAAATATTAAAAAAAATTTGGTCTTCCCCTTCTACACAGAGGTGAAAACCTTTGCAAAATAATAATGACCTTGCCACACACCTGAAACTAGTACAAAATAACATTGAATGTAAACTGTAAAATGTAAAAAATAAAATTAAAAAGGAATGCTCCCAAAAATTGATAAGAAAAAAGGCCTTAACAGTAATGATAACAGTAATGAAGAGGAGGAGGAGGGGTTGTAAAAGGAGGAGAGTTGGGAGAGAATTAAGAGGTACTCTGAACCCCTTCTCTTCCTGTTGACAGTTCATCAGCTGTGCAAACACACCCAAGGTGTGTCTACATGTGTTACACTTACTGACTAGTCTTAATGGAAATGAAGGCTTTTTATAAACCTCTTTGCTTTCTAGTGAATCTGCTTGATAGACGAAGCTCCTCAGATATGACCCCATAATACGGTTCAGAGAGGTGGTGTGGGAATGTACTCAAAACAGCATCAGTGGTTTAAAGGAGTCCCATGGTGAATTATTTTGTGAAGTGTAGAATTTTTTTTCCTACTTGAGAAATTAACCAACTCGTTTTTGATTTGCAAGTTGGGATTCCCACAGAGTTGATTGTCTCATAATAGGACATGTTTATCAACACATGTGAGCACTAAGTCAGGTTCCCCAAAAGAGCACATCTGTTCTGACCCTACACGGCCCGTCTGCATTCACGGCACATCCACGCCAAGGACAGCAGTGTGCTCAGGCTGTGTGCCTGGGATGGGCTGTGCTACCGCCATACTGATGCCCATCCTAGGACTTCACGTGTTGGAGAAAGTTACTTCCTGAAAACAAGGCTGCTCCTACCACAGCTCATGAATGTGTTTCTCTTTCTTCACCATGAAAAATGTTAACTCCCCACCCATTCTTAAGGTAAAGGAGCTGAGACCTTACCACCAACGCCTTTAGGCTTTCATTTTTCCTTTAAAACTACCTTAGACATTCTTCTTTATGTGGCTCCACAGTCTATATTCAGGGGAGGCTGTGTGTGTATGTGTGTGTCTGTATGTGTTTCTCTGTACCCCTTTTCATTCTTCCCCTAAGTGGCCATGCCCAGGTCTCCTCCTAGTCCTCCAGATAAACGCGAAGACCTTTGGGTAAGACTAGTTACAATAGTAGCTAACATTTATTTTACTATGTGTCCTGCAACTCATTCTCTACATTTGTTAACTAACTTAATCCTCATAATAGCACATTGAAGGTGGAGAATATTAGCACCATTCTACATCTGTGGACACTGACATATACACTGTTGTAAATAAATCCAGGGGAATGAAATAAACTCTCCCCCAAATGCGCTCTCTCTTTAAGCTCGTGTGTGTGTGCACGTGTGTGTGTGCATGTGTGTGTGTGTGTGTGTGTGTGTATGTGTGGGGAGAGAGAGAGAGAGAGAGAGAGAGAGAGAGAGAGAGAGAGAGAGAGAGAGAACGCAAGAGAGAAGTAAATTAGAAGATAGGAAGATAGTTTGGACAAACCCCCATCAATTCACCTTATCCCATTGCACCCTGATGTAATGTCCTCATGAGTCCGTGGCTTTCTTTCCTTCCTCCCTCCAACCCGGTCGACCTGAAGAGATAGCGGTGGTGAGCTGACCTGCGCGCAGAGTGTCAGGGGAGCCTTGGCACCCAGTGATCACATTCACATTTTCCTTAGGGTGCCCCGCAGCCTCCAGACTTGAAACATAGGATGCTGGCTGCCTAGTTCACGACGAGTCTTCACGATACATTACTGCCACCTAGAGCTGACATGTAGAAGTACAGATTCTAGATGAAGCAAAACAGAACAAAGCAAAACAAGAACTAACCCTGAGCTGCCCTAAAGCTGTTTCAGTCTGAGGAGTTTAGGTCAATATCATAGACTTTAAAATTTAAGTTCCTTTCCTCAAGATGCTCAAGTTCCATTTCTGTAAGTATATTATTATCCAATAACATTATTGAAATTAAAATATTACAGATCTCAAAATAAAGAAGGAGAGAGAGAGAGAGGTGGGAGAGAGAGAGAGAGAGAGAATGAGAATGAGAATGAGGACATGTTTTGAGAACTGAACCTTTGCTGCTGTATCCATCACTTGGCAGATGAGGAAACTGAAGCTCCAAGAGGTAACAGATTCTTCAAGGATCAATAGTTAGTAAGTGGTGCTGACAAACTTGAAATACAGGATTTGTCTGGTCTTTATTCTAAAATGAACTAATCACATCAAGTCAATATAAAACAAAATGTCTTTTGAATAAATGGTTGGCGGCCTTTCAACTGCTCCACCTGCCACGCACAGCTCTGTCCTCCTCAGAGATCAGCAATGCTGAGACCTGGTGTGCTTGAGAGTCTGGTCTCAGGAGTGTTGGGTTTACGCTGCTCTGGGCACACCTTCCCTTAACAGCACACACTTGGTCAGATGCTGGCTGAGGCCAAGAAGAAGTCTGTGATGGTAGAAGTGGATGAAGATGTTGGTCTATAAGGGGAAAAACCATTAAAAAGCCTCACTAACACCATGTTCTAAACCACCATTGCTCAGCCTGGGAGGCAGGAGGGAGCTGTTTTGTTAAGTAGAGGTGTGGCCAAGAAGGAAGGCTGATAGAAAGGACAGTCTCCTTGCCCTGGCCAGTGTGCTCAGTGGTTAGAATGTTGGCCTGCACAGGAAAGGGTCCCGGGTTCGATTCCTAGTCAAGGGCATATAGCTGGGTTGCAGTTTGATCCCCCACCCTAGTCAGGGTGTGTGTGGGAGGCAATCAATCTATGTGTCTCTATCACATGGATTTTTTTTCTCTCTCCCTCTCTCCTTCCACTCTCTCTAAAAATCAATGGAAAAAATATCCTTGGGTGAGGATGAACAAAACATAAAACAATATAATCTCCTTAGGCAGGGGTGAAGTCAGTGGACCCATTCTTAGAATAACACTTTAAAATGCATGAAAGGGAATACATAAGATTATAAAGGAAACTAATTATGACAAATAAAGTTATCAAATTATTTTAAAATATATTACTAGTATATGTGTATATTAGTCCTGCTGCCATAACATTAGGGCTAGGACTTAAACATCTGAATTTTGGGGTGGCACAAACATTCAGTCCATAGCAATGCACTTCTTCATTGATGCATTGAACAACAAGCTCCAGGGGTAGACCTGAAACCACCATACTTGTGAGGGAGTGATGAGCATAACATAGTTAGAGATATCTGCAACGATGAAGCATGCTATGAAAATATTGGGGATTTCCATTGGAGATAAACCACAGGTATTATTAGAAGTGAATGTGTAATTTATTTCCCAGTCACAGCCATAGACTCCTACATTCTGTCCAGGGACCTCAGTTTACAAACATCTGCTTTAAAGTATCTCAGGAAACTCATTGGTTTATATTTACTGGACTACAAGGAGTTGAGAAACACTCTGTAACTAGCTGAGTTAAATAGCTCTTAACCAGTGTGCCAAGAGAGACAGCTGTGGTGCGTAAACAGGGAGAATGCCTGGGACAGGGGTTGCCCCAGTATTTGTCTTTCTGGAATGGAGGACATGGGTTGGCGTAGGGTGTGTTCTGAGTTTGGGTCCTCTCCATGGCCTGGTGTGATATGGTGAAGAAGAATATTAACAGGTTGAGTTGATCTTCGGGCCACAAACTGCTGACCCCCAATAGGGAGCTCTGCTTTATTTCATTTCCTTCTGAAAATAGAGAAAATGAAATGGAATGAGCATTGCTAGGGAAGTCACAGCAGAGTCAGAAGGCTACTAAGGAAGTGGGGCCCGTGCACATCTTGTGCCTCAGTCCTCAGAGCTGCTCTTAAGTTGCTAAACTCGGCTCTAGGCTGAGCCATAAATATCCTGGAGCCATAAACATCCTGGACAATACTGCTACATGGTCACATTTCGATTTTACTTCCTTCTTGTATTTTCATCTCCTCATTTGCATATTGGAACTAACCAATCCCAGTTAACCTAGTCTGCAATTCTTCATTTGCACGAAAAAATTACATTTATGGTTTTTGCCTTTAAACACCCTGCCTTTCTTAGTTTCTCTCTAGAACATAGTTGGGTTGCTACCTGCATCTGCATCTCAGATTGTAATTCTCTTGCTCAAATAAAGGCTTTTTATTCTTTATTACAGCCTAAAACTTTTTTGGTTGACACTAGAAATATTAGGAAATCCACAGATTGATGTTCCTTAGGGAAACAGCTTGTGTTTCTAGTGTTCAAGGCCAAATGAATTGTTTCATGAGAAGAGTAAAAGTTAAAATTAAAAAGTAGGGAGAGGTGAAATTAGTTAGAAGATTGTCAAATCTCAATAAATTTATCTTAATAAACTAGAGGCAAACTTTCTTGAATAGTTTCAATATCTAAACTAATTAAAGATGTATAAAAATATCCTTTATCTTGTGTAGGAAAAAAAATTACCAATTCTAGAAATATTTTAAAGCTATTCCTTTTGGGTCTGCCCTGTAATCAAACATCCAGGGAAGTGTTTTAATTATACTTTCAAATCATAAAGAAAACCATCCCACATTGCTTCATTTACATGCTTCCCCGCCCTCCAAATTAATAGCATTATTGGTACTTGTTCAACTTACAGGAGTGTAGGCATGTAAGGTCTCCAGTTTAGATGGGCTTGAGTTCCACTGTGGTCAGATGCCCATGCTGTGGCTTTTCTGCAAGTCAAGGGGAGGACTCAGCCAGGGGGAGAAGGCAGCCTCCGACTTGCAGACAACTCAGAAAGCTGAGCCCCGCCCTTCTTGATCAACTCTCCAAAGTGGGGCGTGGCTGTAAATGGGTGTAACAGGAGGGAAACTGGGAGAACACTGCCTAGGCCAGACGGGGGAAGGAAAAAAGAAGGGAGGGCAGCTTATGGAATTTATTTGGAATTTAAAAAGTTATTTATCCCGATGATTCTTTATGAAAAGGGAAATTCTTTTTTTTTTTTTTTAAATATATTTTATTGATTTTTTACAGAGAAGAAGGGAGAGAGATAGAGAGTTAGAAACATCGATGAGAGAGAAACATCGATCAGCCGCCTCCTGCACATCTCCTACTGGGGAAGTGCCCGCAACCCAGGTACATGCCCTTGACCGGAATCGAACCTAGGACCTTTCAGTCCGCAGGCTGACGCTCTATCCACTGAGCCAAACCGGTTTCGGCAAAAGGGAAATTCTTAATATGACTCAGACACACCACTCATTTCCCTATTTCTATCTCTGTTACCAAGAAAAGCCAAAGGGATTTTTTAAAGCCTTTGGGCCACATCCAATGATCAAGCTGGGCTTGTGCTTAACATTCAACACATGCCGACAGACAAACCATGGAATTCTCTGAAGGGAGCAGGCGTGCAGCCTGATGGAAAGGCCTCTTGATTTTTAAGGCCTTTATTTTTTGAAATGATGGACAGTGAGATAACTTGGACTGAATACGTGAAGAATCAACCAGAGGTTATAAAATATTTAATAATTTAAACATTTCGTTTTCATAAATATTCTTTCCATTTTTGTCTAAATGTAAACAATTTAATGCAAATCTAAACATAACATCTTTTTATATAGTTCATATTGTTTCAATAGAACATTATGTATATTTTTTCAAGATAGCCTGCAGTCTTTGTCTTTATCAAGTAGCAGCACATGTGGATGTATAGTATCACGTTGCTTTGCAAAGAAGTTGTACAAACTGATAATGTCACCAGCAATGAAGGATGTTCTAATTTCATCACAAATTCACAGCACAAGATCTTTTTTTTTTTTTTTAAAGAAAACCCTGCTAATTTAGAGGGAATAAAACAGTTCTTGTTTTACTTTATATCGACATACTACTGATGAGATTGCTAGTGGGTACTTCATGTTTTCTCATTACATTGGAAGGACTTTTCTATAGATATTAACCTTTTGCTATTCATATTTGAGACAAATAATTTTTATTTTATAAATTAATTTACATGATCAAATGTGTCAAACTCTTTTTCTTAATGATTTCTACTAATTTTTCAAGTCTTAGAAAAGTATCATTTCCACAGATTTGTTTAATGTTTTGTTCTTTTTCCTGATTTAAAAAAGCAATTTTAATGTTTATAATTTTAAATCCTTTAATCCTCCTGCAGTTTGTTTTGGTGACTAACAATATTTCTCAAATATTGACCATTTGCATTAGAACTGTGTGGGGTACATCTTAAAAATTTAGATTCCTGGACACCCTAAATTTACTGAGTCAAAATCTATTGAGGTGGCCCCAGTGCCATCATGAGAGAAAACTGGACAAATCAAAATTGAGAGTCAGGTACAAATACCTGACCAGTACCCCTTAAGATAGTGAAGGTCATGAAAAACAAGGAAAAGAATGAGAAACTGTCACAGACCTGAGAGGCCTAAGAAGGCATGATGACCAAATAAATGTGGGTCCTGGAACAGAATAAGGACATTAATGAAAAAGCTGGTGAAATCCAAATAAAGTTGAATCCAGTTAATAGTAATGCACCAATGTTGATTTCCCTGTCTTGACAAAGTACCAGGAAATAATGTTAGGGGAAGATGGGTGAGGGGTACTCAAGAGCTTTTTGTTTTCGTTTTTGAACATCTAAGTTACCAACTGATGCTGGGATGGCTGAATGTCAAGAAGGTGTGTGACCAGTGGAGTTGGGGGAATCCATCTTTTGCCCTTTATTTTGAAAAACTTACTTTCATAGAGTCTGTTTCTGATTTTTCTATTCTGTTGCTTGGGCCTATTATTTGGAGCATTAAAAGCTGTGGTACATTTACACAATGGAATACTATGCAGCTGTAAAAAAAAGAAGGATCTCTTACCCTTTGAAACAGCATGAAGGGACTGGGAGATGGAAATAAGCCAGTCAGAGAAAGACATGATCTCTTATATGTGGAACCTAATGAACATAATAAACTGATTAGCAAAATAGGTCCAGAAGCATGGAACAGACTGATGTATCTCAGAGGGGGTGCAGGGAGACTGGAAGAGGTTAACCAAAGAACTTACATACACACATGCATAGCCCATGGACACAGACAATAGTGTGGTGAAGGCCTAGGGTGGCGCAGGACTGGATGAAAGGGGATAAAAGGGGGGAAATTGGGGACATCTGTAATACTGTCAACAATAAAATAAAATAAAACAAACAAACAAATAAACAAACAACAAAAAATCCCTATTCTTTTTTTCTATTTATATATATTTTTTCTTTATTGATTAAGGTATTACATATGTGTCCTTATCCCCCCATTGCCACCCCCACCCCTACTCATGCCCTCACACCCCTGGTGTCTGTGTCCATTGGTTAGGCTTATATGCATGCATACAAGTTCTTTGGTTGATCTCTCCCCCTTACCCTTGCCCTCCCCTACTTTCCCTCTGAGGTTTGACGGTCTGATCGATGCTTCTCTGTCTCTCGATCTGTTTTGTTCATCAGTTTATGTTGTTCATTATATTCCACAAATGAGTGAGATCATGTGGTATTTATCTTTCTCTGACTGGCTTATTTCACTTAGCATAATGCTCTCCAGTTCCATCCATGCTGTTGCAAATGGTAAGAATTCCTTCTTTTTTACCACAGCCCAGCATTCCATTGCATAAATGTACCACAGTTTTTTTAATCCACTCATCTGCTGATGGGCACTTAGGCTGTTTCCAAATCTTAGCTATGGTAAATTGTGCCGCTATGAACATAGGGGTGCATATATCCTTTCTGATTGGTGAAAAACCCCTATTCTGACCCAGAGCACTGTGAACCAGGTAAGCGAGGTTTAAAAACCAGCAGAAGACAATCTGGGGCAAGGCAATCCCAGCCCTGCCTCCCCAGCCTTCCTACCTCCTAGTGGCCTCTTGTTCTGCCTCAGTCCTCAGAGCCCTGCCTTGGTCATTCTGATTCCTTGATTTTGTTCTTAGCTTAGCTTGAACCTTGGGCCCTGAGCTCAGTTGCAAATGTCCCAAGTTAGAGAAACAGAAGCATGAGGAATATCTGCTCTCCCTGAGAGCATTTTAAGAAAAATTTTAATAAATTGTCACAATGTTTATTTAAATTATGGCAAAACAACCTGCACAGGAACAAGGAGAAAGTAAAAGGGTGAAACATTTAGACAAGGCATGTTGCTTTTGACCTCACATTGAGTGATTGCATTCATGTGGGATGTCCAGGCTGGGCCAACCCGCAGAGACAAAAAGCAGACTGAATGCCAGGGTCTGTGAGGAGGGCGGATGTGGAGGGACTATTAACGGGTACAGGTTTCTTTTGATAAAAGTGTTCCAGGATTAGAGAATGGTGATGATTGCACAACTCTGTGAATAGACTAACACCCCTGAATTGGACACTTTGTTGTTGTTGTTTTTAATCCTTACCCGAAGATATTTTTTCCATTGATTTTTTTAGAGAGAGTGGAAGGGATGGGGAGAGACAGAGCGAGAGAGAGAAACATCAATGTGAGAGAGACACACCAATTGGTTATCTCCCTCACACGCCCTGACCCAGGCCAGGGGTTGAGTGTGCAACCAAGGTACATGCCCTTGATCAGAATCAAACCTGAGACCCTTCAGTCCATGGGCCAACACTGAGCAAAACCAGCTAGGGCTGAATTGTACACTTTTAAAGGGTGGATTTTATTTTATGGAATTATATCTAAAAAAGAATGCTGCCCTTTAAAATGTGTTTACCAACCGTGCCCCAACCAACAGAAGAGGCCCTGGCTCAGTTATAAGGCTCTGTCTCTACCTCACCTCAGAAGAGAGCTAGGCCTTGCTTCATTTCTAAGCCTCACCCAGCCAGGAACCCGGTGCCCACCAATGCCCAACAATGAGAAACACAGACTGGATTTGAATCTTGGCAAATTATCAGTTACCAAATGAGTGACCTTGGGCAAGTAACTTAAACTCTCTGGGTCATAATTTCCTAATCTGTCAAATAAGAATGATAACATTTATCTCATAGGTTGCTGAGAAGATTAATACACTCAGAATAGTGCCCAGCATGGGAAAGGTGCTATATAAGTGCTGACGACTGCTTTCATTCATTTGACAACCAAAAAATACTTAGTCTGTTCCTCTGCACCCTTGTCTGTCTGCCCCGGGTCTGGAGGTACCTGCCCTAGGACTAGGAATAAACCACATCTTGCTTGCTCCAGAGGGCTGCTGAGAGGTGGGACTTGAGACTTCCTCAGCTTTGCAGGTCTGGGGTGGGCCCACCTGGATCACCTGGCCTTTCCTGGTATGGTGCGCGCAGGGAATACCTGCCCCTTGGTAACGGGGAGGTGTTCCAATAGGATTCTGTGGTGTCTACCCTGAAACCTCCACAAGTAGCTACTTTGCATGAGATTAGAGGCCAAGGAAGAACAGCGAAGGCAGATGTTTATTTCCTGGAGAGACTCCCTGTCCGAAGGCCCTGAAGAGACAGCCTCAGTAGCCAGGGATCGTGTGCAAACAGCAGTCTCTGCGCCCGGAAGCCCAGAGGAGCAAGGCCAGGCGAGTGAGCGCTGAGAGCTCTCCTGGGTCTGGCCCTGCTCTGGGATCCAGCTGGCCTGGCCCCATACCTGAGCCTTCTCGTGAGCACCGGCCTCGTGTACCAACAGAAAGTTTGCTGGGGTTGATTTCCTTGTGCAAACAAAGCCTGCAGGCAAGACTAGCAGGTAGAACCCAACAGTAGGTTCTAGTCTCAGTCCTGTCCTTACCTGCCTTCTGGCCCTTACCACGCCCTTCAGGGATACCAGATAGCAACATGCTCTGGGAATTTAGTTCTCCGACAGCCTCACCTTTCTCTTTTGAAAAACAAGCTTGCATTGACTCAGGGCTCTTTAAACGGGCCCTTCCAAAATCTCTGGGCCAGGGGTAGAAGGCTTAAGATGTAGGCCTGCTTTAGGCACCGTACTTTCTTAACCTGAGCAGCTCCTCTGTGCTGGGTGTGTGTGGAAGCTGCCTTTTGAAGAAAGAATTCTAAGCTTTAACGCATGAGGAGCCATAGGAATAGACCTCTCTGAGGACCATTCTGGCTCTAACCTTCCGTGATGGTGAGAAAATGGTCCGTGACCTGTGCTTTTCATGATAAAGGATGTGGATCAAGCTAGCAACTCACCGCCTTTGTCACCTTCAGACAAGCCAAGCAGTCCCACTCACTCCTGCCGGTCATGTCCGTGCCCTTACTCAGCGGCCGCGGAGCCTGGGTCTGAGCCAGGCTGGGGAGGCACTGGCCTTGCAGAGGTCGGTCTGGTCCCTACCCTGTCCTTCCTCCCTTGTCCCTCGTCCCTCCCGAGGCCACAGGGGAGAGTTTGCTCTCCAGCCACAAGTGGGGACTTTCTGAGGTGCTGCCGCTTTCAACACTTTGACATTTTAAAGCCTCATCTCACTACGCCCATGGGCATGGCTTTTCTGGCACCACTTCCTGCAAAGTCCTCTGCCAAGGACTGAAATCTTCAGACTCCAATAGGCCTGAATCTGCCAGGTAGGTTACCATTGTCTTAAGCCCCTGAGTTTGTGTGGGACACAACAAAGTGAAGTACTGGACTTTTTAACACCTGCAGCTTCCCTTGAAATTTTAAACAAGCTAACTAAGTAAATCTGTGCTTAACTCTGCTTAAACATTCAAATCACCACGGGGCGGGGGGCGGGGAGGGCAGGAAATGCTGATGCCTGGGTGCACTCCAGGGACTGTGAGTTTGTTTGTCTGGAGGGCACATGGGTCAGTCTTTCCATTCCCTCTCCCTGGGATTCTGCTCTGCAGACCAGTCTGAGAAGTGCTGTATGAAAGGAAATGTGCTGAGACCAGTAGAACACACACACACACACACACACACACACACACACACACACGATTTAATGTCTTGAAATGTGTCTGTTCAAAAATGCCATTTGATAATTTTATCTCTTGTTATAGAAAAGGTCACAGGGAGAATATTTGCTTCAAAGGAAAATGACTTCTGAATCATGGGAATTATCAATTTAAAGGGAATAGCTAAAGTAAAAGTCAAGGCCTGCTTTATAAATGAGGTTTATACTTCCACTTTCCCCTACGGTTCCTTCTTGCACTTTAAATCACATAATAGAATGTCACAAGTGGAGTCATATTTTCTTCCAGGGACCCTGCTCTAATTGTTGGTTAAGACCAACAGCGGTCTTGATTAAAGACCAAGCATCACATAAATTAATTAAAGATATGAGTAGCAGTCTTAGAAAACCAGCTATTTTATTTTTATCAAAATATCCTTATTTTATCTTGTAAAACCGCCATTTAAATCCAGTACATGGCCCTTGCCGGTTTGGCTCAGTGGATAGAGCATCGGCCTATGGACTGAAGTGTCCAGGGTTTGATCCCAGTCAAGCGCAGGTACCTCGGTTGCAGGCTCGATCCCCAGCCCTGGTCTGGGCTTATGTGAGAGGCAACCAATCAATGTGTCTCTCTCATATTGATGTTTCTCTCTTCCTATCTCTCCCCTTTCTCTCTACTCTCTCTAAAGGTCAATGGAAAAATATCCTGGGGTAAGGATTCACAACAACAAATCCAGTACATGGACATAAGTGTTGTACACATGGAGTATATTAGAGGTGCCTGAACTTCTGTTAAAATTCTCAACCTGAGTTGCAACCCCTTTGGCGGTCGAACGATTCTTTCACAGGGGTTGCCTAAGACCATTCTGCATATCAAATACTTACATTACGATTCATAACAGTAGCAACATTACAGTTATGAAGTAGCAACGAAAATAATTTTATGGTTGGGTCACAACATGAGGAACTGTATTTAAAGGGCCAGAAGGTTGAGAACCAATGTGTTAAATGACGATGTGGTACATAAAAATACAACCCCATTGTGTTATAAATTTAACCTGAAACTAAGTGATGCCAGGTATGATAATTAACTTAAATGATTATTCTGAAAGCAAAGATAGGGTAGTGCATGTGAAAGAGCTTATTGGAAATAACAATTATCTCCATTACATTTTAAGTGTCACCTTTTTGGCAGACTCGGTGGTTGGGCACTAAATAGACCTCATCTCATTTCATTCTCATGTTCATCCTTTGATAAAGAATCAACTCACCCCTTGTTCAGGTCACGACCCTAGGAGGAGGTGACACCAGGGCTGAGCCCAGTTTGGCCTCACCCATAGCTCTTTCCCATAAACCCTGCTATGTCCTGCACATACTCAAATGCCGTACGACCACATATTTGCTACTAGACAATGTTCTCATAGAATTTAGAAAGTTACTCACAAATAATTTAACAAACTGCCTAAGGAAGTTTTTTAAATTGTTGACAATATTACAGATGTTCCCCGTTTTCTCTTTATTCCCCCCCCCCCCCCCGACCAGCCCCTGTCCCCTTCCAGGCCTTCCCCACACTATTGTCTGTGTCCATGGGCTATGCCTTTATGTATATAAGTTCTTTGGTTAATCTCTTTCCATCTGTTCTACCCCTCTCCCCTCTAAGATCTGTCATTCTGTTCCATGCATCCATGTCTCTGGAACTATTTTGTTCATTGCATTCCACCTACAAGTGAGGTCATGTGATAGTTGTCTTTCTCTGACTGACTTATTTTGCTTAGCATAATAATGTCCAAGTTCATTCAAGCTGTCACAAAGGGTAAGAGTTCCTTATTTTTTACAACTGCATAGTATTCCATTGTGTAAATGTACTACAGCTTTTTTATTTGCTCATCTACTTGGACACTTGGGCTGTTTCCAGATCTTGGCTATGGAATAGTTCTGCTATGAACATAGGGGTGCATATATTTTTTCTGATTGGTGTTTCAGGATTCTTAGGATATACTCCCAGTAGTGGGATTGCTGGGTCAATTGGCAGATCCATTTTTAATTTTTTGAGAAAACTCCATACTCTTTTATATAATGGCTATACCAGTCTGCATTCCCACCAGCAGTGTACTAGAGTTCTCTTTTCTCCACATCCTCGCCAGCACTTGCTGATACATTTATGGTAGCCATTCTGTCAGGTGTGAGATGATACTTCATTGTAGTTCTAATTTACATCTCTCTGATGATTGTGATGTTGAGCATTTTTTCTTATGTCTATTGGCCATCTATAGGTCCTCTTTGGAGAAGTGTCTATTCAAAAAATGTTTAAAAAATGTTTTTATTGATTTTTAGAGAGAGAAGAAGGGAGAAGGATAGAGAGATAGAAACATCAACGAGAGGAACATCATTAATTGGCTGCCTCCTGCATACCCCCTACTGGGGATCGAGCCTGCAACCTGGGCACATGCCCTGACCAGGAATCAAACCAGTGACCTCCTGGTTCATAGGTCAATGCTCAATGACTGAGCCATGCTGGCCCGGCTCCTGCCCATTTTTAATATATATTATTGATTTCAGAGAGAAAGGGAGAGAGGGAGATAGAAACATCAATGATGAGAGACTCATTGATTGGCTGCCTCCTGCATGCCCCTTACTGGGGACTGAGCCTGCAACCCAGGCCTGTTCCCTGACTGAGAATCAAATTGTGACCTTCTGGTTCATAGGTTGATGCTCAACCACTGAGCTATGCTAGCCGGGCTACCCATTTTTTTTTTTTATTGGATTGTTTGTCTTCCCTTTGTTAAGTTATATGAGTTCCTTATATATTTTGGATATTAACCCTTTATCAGATGTATCATTGGCAAATATGTTCTCCCCCGCAATGGGTTGCCTTTTCATTTTTATGACGGTTTCTTTAGCTTTGCAGAAGCCTTTTCATTTGATGTAGTCCCATTTGTTTATTTTCTCCTTAGTTTCCCTTGCCTTAGGAGATATATTGAAGAAAATTCTGCTATGTGAGATGTCTGAGATTTTGCTGCCTATGTTTTCTTCTAGAATTTTTATGGTTTCAAGATTTAGATTTAAGTCTTATATCCATGTATATTAAAGTATTTATGAATAAAGTGATAAAAAAGCCATCAGGAACAAGAGAAATAAGTGAATATATAGACAAATAAAACAAGTTGACCAGCTGATGCTCTGTCCTGAAGTCCATGGTAGTGAAGTGCTGGCAAATTGTCTGGGAAGCGGGAAGCCCTAAGTTGAAGCATTAGCCAGTTTCTGCGATGTTCCCACCATGGCTGAGTCTGTTGGCAGCGGGGGAACGGCACTAGGTGTTAGACCAGGGGGGTCAGATTGGACCTGGGTTCAGCAACCTTGGTACTTGAGTTCTGGCTAGGAAAGAATTCAGAGCCAAGATTCAAACTATAAGAAAACATTTATTTAGAAAATCACCGAGGTGGAAGAATTGAATGGTAGAAGAAATGGGCTTAGGAAACAAGTTACAGAGGCAAAAGAAGGGTCCTTGGAGCTTTGGAGTGAGGAAGGTAAAAGTGATGCACCTAGGGTGGGGGTGGGTGGGGGGAGGAGGAAGTAGAGGAGGCGGGGAAGGGCACAGAGTGCTTCCTGAAGGGACAGCCCTCTGGGTCCCCCATCCTAAAGGTTTTCAGGGTGGAGATTTTAGGGGAGGTCCAGGGGAAGATCTCAATAGAATATTCAGCAGCTTTCCAGGTGTCTCCTTTCAGGGTCTGTGTCTCCACTGATTAATTGTTCGGCTCCAGGCCAGGGGGTCATTATTTAATGCAGCTGGTCCTGAGGTCAGCTGTGGGGTCTCTTGACTGGTTTTGCTGCTTTTCTGGGCTTGAAGCTGAAATGCAACTGAGGCCTAGATGTTATCTCTAGGGAGGAAAGGTTAGGGGGTTCAAACCGCATGACCTAGGGGAGAGGAGTTCACTCTGGAGATGAGGTCCCACCCTACAATTGTCTGTTGCTGGGCACCCAGGTCTTTCCACCCTGGTGACCTTCTGTGACTGGCCTAGCGTCCTTGCTCTGCTCGTGTCTAACTGCCTACCCCATTTCTAGGCTACCAATGGTTGAACAGGCAGCTTGCAAAATTTCGGACTATTTCTACTCAGGTCTTGGAAGCTGGTAGTGGGAACTGGCTCCAGTATACCACTATTCCATTCTCTCTATTTTTATATCTGAAATTATCCATAATTATAAAAACAAGGAACATCATCTGGCTAACATTCCTGCTCTTCATTTTATCCTGGAGGTTGGTGTTGAGAAGAGCACCTGGCCTTGGAGGTCCCTATTGAGTCTCAGTTCTACAATGTACTAGCTGTGTGACTTTAGGTAGGTCACATAACGTCTCTGAGCCACGTTCCTCAGAGAAAAATATTACCTTATAAAGTTAGTGTGAGGGCTACTTGAAGTAACAAAAAGGCTTTAAAATGTGTTAAGTATTGTTATCATGATAATTATAGTTTTTGGTCACCAGACCAAAGACTTAAAGGAAGCAAATTAGACAGTATACAGTGATTGGAATTTTCTACAATCCCTTAGAAATTATAAAACCATTTTTGAGTCTTTGGCTAGAGCTTTTTAAAGGGATTCCCCAATCCCCTTTTGAAGTCACCCAGTAACGGCATTGGCAGCACAGCAAGGACATTGAAGGGACTGCTGATCTCATGACATTGCAGCAGAGACCTAAAGATGGGGCAGCCTGGACTGAAAAACTGTCCTGGACCACAACCCTTGGTGGGAAAAGAGGGGAGTTTGGATGACTCCTTCATCCAGTGCAACCAATCACACACATTCCAGTGCACTGGGGTGAAATCCGGTCAGGACGAGCTGGGCACAGAAGTCACACTGAAGTTGAGTGTAGGACAGGGGCAACAAGCCATCATTATACCTGGGTGCTGGTTGCATGAATATGAATGTTCTCTCTTTTCCTTGGCTTAAAATTCATCTTCTCTGATGAGTACCCCTGTCTGTGGCCCTCGAGAGGGCTCTGACGAGTGCTTCCTGTCAGCACAGTCTGTGGAGGGGTGACCCGAGGGTGGGGTCAGAGAACGTAGATATTGATTGACATCACTCAGCGGACATAGACATTGATTGACACCACTGGGAAAAGTTTGGAATTGACATTCCTCCCAAAGAGCCCCTAAGTCTAAGAAATGACTTTTCTTTTATAAAGAACTACGTGACTCCAGGTCTCCAAAGTGGATTCGGGATGGAGGACTTTGTAGGTGGAGGAACAGTGTGACCTGGGCTTGAAGCTGAAATACAACTGAGGCCTAGATGTTATCTCTAGGGAGGAACCTGGCTTCTACCCTCAGAGTCACCTTGCCCAAGGGAGCAGCAATGAGCTGGAAGGGAACTCTCTGCATGGCCCCAGCTGCCACCATCTGCTGACCACAGGGGGTGCGTTGTGCTCTCTAACACTCTAGCCCAGCGATTTTCAGCTGGTGTGCATGGCACACTGGTGTGCAGCAAGAATTTTTGAAACATGCAATACCTGACTGTTTAGTTAGGGGCACTGACGTCTTTTCCCTTAGATTGTCAAATAAAAAAATGACAACGGCCAACATAACAATAGCCATCCAGTGTGAATGAATCAAAATTATACCTATTTTTTTTGTCAGATCGACAAAAAATATAATACATTTTTTGATGTGCCACAGAATTTTATTAATTAGTTTATGCGTGCCATGAGATGATAAAGGTTGAAAATTGCTGCTCTCCCCCAAAGTGGGCAGGGTGGGAGTATATGAATGAGTCCTCACCCTTTGGGGGCACTGCAAACTGTCCCCCCACTTTAATAAGTGGTTCCTATAGAGGGAAAGCCTCTAGGACAAACAAAAACAAGCCCCAGATGTCACGGCACAGTGATAGGAGATGGGCCGTGATGTTTTGGTGCCAAGGCCTGGTTGCTATTCTCTTAAATCACAACTTGGTATAAGGGGAGCTGTGGATGCCTTAGCAAATGAGGTTTTATTCATTCACTTATTTGTGCAATAAAATAAAAACTTTGTACACACCCCCGTTAGTGATTCTGACGCAGACACTGAGGATGCTGAGACAAAAAGAATGAGGCTCCAAGCTCTGAAAGGCAACACAGCATAGTATTTAAGCATATGAGCTCTAGAACCAGGTTGCTGTGTGACCTTGGTTATGTTACTTAACATCTCTGTGCATTTTTTTTTCTTACTAATGAAATGGGGAATTTAAGAGTCTGCCTCCAGAGTTACTGTGGGGAACAAATACATGCAAAAACACTTAGAACAGTACTAGGCACTTAACATGCACTCAGTAAATGCTTGTGCTATTATTATTATTATTATTACTAGAGACACAGTGCATGAAATTTGTGCACTGGGAGGGAGGGGATCCCTCAGCCTGGCCTGCGCCCTCTCACAGTCCTGGAGCTGTCTGTCGGACATCCTTAGTGCTGCATTGGAGGCAGGAGAGGCTTCCACCACTGCTGCTGCACTCATCAGCCGTGAGCCCGGCTTCTGGCTGAGCAGCGCTCCCTCTGTGGGAGCACACTGACCACCAGGGGGCAGCTCCTGCATTGAGAGTCTGTCCCCTGGTGGTCAATGCATGTCATAGTGACTGGTTGTTCTGCCATTGGGCCAAAACTGGCTCTCTGACATCCCCTGAGGGGTTCCAGATTGTGAGAGGGTGCAGGCCAGGACCAGGGACCCCACTGGTGCATGATTGGGGCTGTGGACGGACACAGGAGGTTGACCAGCCAGGGAGGGACCGCGGGAGGGCTCCAGGGCGTGTCTGGCCCGTCCCGCTCAGGCCTGATCAGCTGGACCCCAGCAGCAAGCTAACCTACAGGTTGGAGTGTCTGCCCCCTGGTGGTCAGGGCACATCATAGGGAGCAGTTGAGCAGCCATAGCATATCATTAGCATATTACACTTTGGTTATCATTGACATACTAACAGCACTTCTTTTAGATTTCTCAGCATCAGAGTAAATTTAAAAAAGACTCCATTCATGCAAATAGGTTTAAAAAAATCTACATATGCCTCAGGGCAGGGTCTGGCATGAGGCCTCAGAGGTGACTGTGCCTCTTCGGCAGTAAGGAGATAACCTGGTTTCAGATTGGGCACTTTCCGTTACACTAAGATCAACACACAGAGTGGCCACCATGAGATGCTGCTAGCCATGTTGCTCCACCAGTTTCTCTTCCAGGCTCAGCACATCCAGCACAGCCCAGCTTATCTCTTAGCTCAGCACCAAACACGGGTGTGTCCTCACTCATCTGTCGCCCATGACCTTGGCCTCGTTTCCTGACAATGAAACAGGGCGACTCAGCCTGTCTTATCTTCTACTGATAATGCCTGTGTTTTTCTGCACACAATTGTTCCTAAAGTCCCTAAAGCTCCCAGCCGTGAGGTTCCAGTTGAGAAGGGGAGAACTCACACTTTATAATGGGCACCAGGCCGCGCTCTGCCTCTGAGGTCCAGGCGAAGTTAGAACAAAGGGAGCCTCACTGCCTGGGGAGCTGTGGAGCCTCTGGATTTCACCAGATGAACCAGATAAGGGAGGTGAGAAGGGCTGGACCTGTCTAGAACGGAAATTATAAATGTTTCCCCTTCAGCAACTTCCCTTTGTGTTCTCTAATGGAATGGAGGAGCTCATCTGTTTAAACCACCTCTTCCTCACGTCATTGGTGAAGGAGCGGTGCCCACCCTAGGTTACGGGGTGGTTGAGATGACAACACCGAAGACTGAATGGAAGAGACTGTTGACAGTTTATCAATCACATAGGCTCACAGCCTGGGTGAGGACACGGCAGCACAGAGGGCCACATGGGGGCTGCACTCAGGAACAGAGGGAACAGCCAGGAGCTATGGGAACCCAGGGGGCGGGGTGCCCCTTGTTCCCAGGGGAGGATGCGATTGGCTTGTGTGATTACTTCCACAGCTGGCAGGGGAGGGAACTCAAAGAAATGTATCCGGTCCCCTTGAAAAGGAGGTTGTTGGGCTATGGGAATTTATTTGCAGGAACAGAGTTGGGAGGGAAACTTGCACTTAGACCATTCAAAGCCCTCCTGAATTTACCAGATGTCAGGCAGCACATAATAACTTAAGGCTTCTCACCTGTTAAAAACAAGACAACAGGCCCACAGTGGAGTCACTTATGCTAAGCCCCACACAGCCAAACTCAGACTTAATTACAGTTTGGCTTTCCCAGAAATGGAATCTGAAACCAGTCAATCAGGAATACCTGGTCAGCACTAGTTCGGTCATCGCCTTGTAGACCTGAACAGTCCCCTAAAGGAGAATAACCTTGTAATAATACATTTTTTGGTCTCATATAACTTCCCTTTTCCTGCTCCCTTCTGCCTATAAAAGTCTTTCATTTTGTATAGTTCCTCAGAGCTCATTTCTATCTGCTAGAAGGGATGCTATTCAAGTTGTAAATTGTTGAATAAATTGTTGAATACCACACCACATCATCATCCATGCAGTTGCACAACCAGAGAGTGGGTCTCATCCTTCTTTCTCATCACCCACATCCAACCAACCATTTATACCTTTTTTAATATATAGAATTGACTCATCCCTCACTGTTCCCACAGGCACCACCCTAGTTATAGTCACTTCACCTCTTACTTGCTTTTTTTGCAAAATTATTTTTATCCATGGTTTCTTCTAGTACTTATACAATTTCATTCTGCATCTAGATCTCATGAGTTTGGCAATTATTCTTGTGTACAGTGCAATAAATAGATCTGATTTTACTTTGGGTCTCTCTGCTACAACTGCTGGCCCCTCCCCCAAGCACCCAGCTTGGTGGGCACAGCTGAGCTGGTTTCCACCCCACTCGTCATCTTGGTCTTGCACTGTTGAGCAGGGCATACCTTGTACAACTGTCTGCCAGCCTCGGGTCTTATCTCTAATCCTGTGTCCCTTCTATAGACAGAGAGCTTGAAAAAGGGAAATATGACTCTGTCATTGCCTATTTACTTCAGGAAAAGCCAAACTCATTGCCTTTGGTTTGAAGTTCTTTATAAACTCCCTCCCTCCCTCCTTCCCTCCTTCCCTTCCTTCCTTCCTTCTTTCCTTCCTTCCCTCCTAATCTCTCTCCCCTTGTACAGTTTACTTGCGTCAACCACCATAAGTTAGTTCCAGTTTCTAGATCTGCACCTCCCAACTCTGGGCCTTTGCACATGCTGGGCCCTCTGCCAGGCTGCTCTTCTCCTAACACAAACTCATCCTCCAAGCCTCAGGGGAGAACACACTTCCTTCAAAAGCTTCTTTGGCCTTGGTCAACCTTGGTTGGAGCAACTCTAATGCACACTCAGGCTAATCCCGTGGCAGCGCCTCCCAGGAGTTAGTATTTGCTGCTCTCCCTACTTGCCTGTAAGGTCTTCAAGGACGAGGACTGCACCTTTTCACCACTGTGGTCCCAGCATTGGGCACGGGCATGGCACATGGGCAGCACTCAGTAAGTCTCTGTCGACTGAATGAGGGGCATTATACTCAGAGGAAGAGTGTGAGCTGTGCTCAGCAATGGAGGGTTTATCATATACCAGCTGTTATGTTTTCCTAAAACAACATTGTGAGCTGGATACTATTATCATCCTCATTTTACAGATGGGATAAAATGACAGGTCCAAGGTCTCACCACCAGTACCCGGTAGAGCCAGTTTCTATAGCCAGGGCATCCTAACTGCAGACACTTGGTCTTACCAGCCGTGGGCAAACTACGGCCCGCGGGCTGGATCTGGCCCGTTTGAAATGAATAAAACTAAAAAAAAAAAAGACCGTACCCTTTTATGTAATGATGTTTACTTTGAATTTATATTAGTTCACACAAACACTCCATCCATGCTTTTGTTCCGGCCCTCGGTCCAGTTTAAGAACCCATTGTGGCCCTTGAGTCAAAAAGTTTGCCCACCCCTGTTTAACTACTACTTAGTTCTGCCTCTATGGAAACACAGGGCTGAATTTAAAAGGGATGGGGAGGTAGAAAGTGGTGGTTCACTCAGTGTATTTCCTGCTTCGGGTGTGTGCAGGAAGGGAGGGCTGGCGCTGGAAAAGGTGGCCTGAAGTGTGGTGGGGTCAGATGGAAACAACGGATGTTAATGCGGGAGAAAAACAAGTGCTCACATGTGCCTCTGAGAAAGGTCAGCAGAGACAATGGGTAGTCAATCTAAGCTGCCTCTGGAGGAAGGGGAGATAAAGCTGTTCTGGAGAACATTCCCCTTGAGGTGGATCTGGTGGGAGAGGATTCTGGAACTTTCTAGAGGAGACTGGGATTTACCCCTTAGCTAGCTTCAGGCTTTTTGTTTTGTTTTGTTTTTAATTGATTTTTAGAGACAGCGGAAGAGAGAAGGAGAGGGGGAGAGAGAAACATTGATTGTCTGCCTCCTGCATGCCCCATACCAGGGATTAAGCCCACAAGGGGGCATGTGTCTGACTGGGAACTGAACCAGCAACCTTTTGGTGCATGAGACAATGCACAACCGACCGAGCCACACCGGCCAGGGCCAGGCTTTAATTGTGAAGTTTTGAAGTGCAGACCCACGAAAGAAGCAGTTACTTGAAGCCCGTGTTTTATGAAACACAGATGTAATACTGATGCTCAAAGTCACTTAAGGAGTAATTCTATTCAGTTTCCCCAAGCGATTTATTGGACAGGTCTGGAGATAAGAAAAATTGATTTTAGTCAGTTCATATTTTGATTCTTAGTTCCCTTGTATGCCAAATACTTCACATTTCAATTTGGAATTTAAGAAGTTATTTAAATAATCCCAAGAGTTTAGTGAAAAATCAAAATAAATAAATGGCTTCACTATTCAGCTGCTGGGTTTTGTCTCCCTTTTTCTCTCCCTCCTCCCCCCACCCAGCCACTACAGGGTTAGGAAAAACCACAGAGAAATTTGTAACTAACCTGTCTGCTCAGGGAGAGACCTCTGTAGAACTACACCCTCCTGGCACACTTAACCCGTCTCAGATGACACATGGGGAAAACATGTGTTCTTTGACAAATACCTACATAAGAACAAATCACAAACCCAAATCAATATCCAATGTACAGCCTGCTGCATTTTAAATAGAAATAGGAGAGCTAGCAATGCAGAATTCACTGCAAGCCATTAAAGTTTATTTACCAAGTCTAATGCTCAGAAGGGAGGTAAATGTCTTAAGATGTAGGGAATGGTACATAATGGCGAAAATTAAAGGAAGAGAGAATCTGAGAGTGAAGAAACATGCTTTCATGAACCCTTCCTTCTCCTTGGGCTCTTTAAGGCTCTCAAACACCTTTGGGATTCTTTACGTTCTTTCCCATGCCCACAGGCTCCTGCTTTCCTAGCTGTGCTCTTATTCCATCTCATACTACGATTGTGGAACAAAGTTCCTGGAAAGGTAATTTCCCCTCATTTCTTAAAGTTGTTTTCTTGCTCCTGTTTCACCTATTCATCTTCCCCTCTCTTCACTTTGATATGCTTTAGAGTGGTTTTACTTGGTCATGTATTAGATTTTTCTGTAGTAACAAACAAGACCAAATTTTAATAGCTTATGAAACTAAACATCAATTTCTCAGTCATGGAACTGTAGGTCAGCCAAGCTCAGCTGTGTCTCTTCTGAACTTGGCTGGACTCCACTGGACTTGACTAGACTTGGTTCTAAGCTTCAGGTCAGGTTCAGATCTGCTCCATGGCCTTTCATTTGGAGACCCAGTCTGGAGGACCAATGGCTATCTGGGGCTTCCTATTCTCATGGAGGATGGCAGGAGCATGAGATAGGAAGTGAAAAGACACAATGCCTTCTAGAATCTTCTTAGTACTAGCATGTTACCATGTGTACTACATTTTTTTTTTTGTCAAAGCATGTCATACAGCCAAGCCCAAAGTCAAGAAGATAAGGAATGACACTCCATCCCAAGACTTGGGCAAGGAACATGAATACTGACTGAAGAATAATATAATATTCTCTAGGTGGTAGGGGGTAGAATGCAGAAATCTCTCAATCATTCTATATAATAAATCCCTAATATGCAAATTGACTGAATGGCAGAACAGCCAGCTGAATGACTAGTCAATATGATGCGCAATGACCACCAGGGGGCAGATACTCAACGCAGGAGTGGGGGGCAGCTCCTGTGTTGAGTGTCTGCCCCCACAAAGGGAGGCGACCAGAGGTGGTGGGGGGGGGCAGGGTTGGCCAGTGGGTGGTGCCAGGTTGCCAGCCTAGGCGGGTGCCAGCGGGGTCCCCCCATTGCCCTGCCTGCCAGTTGCCCCACAGATGGCCCTGATCACAGGCCAAGCCTATGGACCCTAACCTATATATTGGGAACAGTCTCTTAGACTTAAAAATTAAAACCTGATGAGGCTACTCTAACACTGAAAAACAGGATGATGCAGTGATGACATGCATGGACTCTGGCTTGCACATTTTGTGGTCAGCCCTGATTCTGACACTTATAACTGTCTGACAAAGCCAATTACTTAACTTCTCTCCGCTTCAGTTTTTCCACTCATAAGGTGGGGAAAATGGTACTACTGCCTCAGAAGGATCATGTTATATATATGTTTTTATAATCAGGGCAAAAAAATGTAGCTGTCCATACAACAGCAAGATACCTTTCACCTGTATGAAAAGTATGGTCACTGGTGCATGCAGCGTCCTGGATTGTGAGAGGGATGTCTGACTGTTGGTTTAGGCCTGACATCCCCCCAGGGGTCCCGGACTGTGAGAGGACACAGGCCAGGCTGAGGGACCCCCCACCCATGCACAAATTTCATGCATAGGGCCTCTAGTTTTCTACAAAGAAAAATCAAAGCATTCTCAAACTTTTATTATCCTAGGGAGGCTCTGCCCTTATTTTCACTGCTCTGGGTTATTGCCTCAACTTCAATAACCCAGGAAGAAGGCAGACAAGTATAACTAGGCAATAGTAACACGGTAACACTTAGAATGTATTGTGCAACTACCATGTGCACAGGCCCTTTCTGTGTGTTCATATAGTGAGTACTCATTACAGACTTTGCAAACAATATAACTTTTCATGAGCTTACCTACTTCTATTTTCGTTTCTGTTTAGAGCTCTCATTCCAAAGAGTTGCAGAAACCTAATCTCAGTCATTTTGGGGTGGGGCTGGTGGAGTGGGTTGCATTATCCTCTGTCAGCACTGCATGCACCTATGCATCCTCATCCCCAGTTAGCTTCCAGTCAGTAATGATCATAGCACTCCCATTTCATCCATCTCATTCTGAGGCCCTTGGGGTCTGGCTCCCCCTCAGCCACTCCTTTGCCTTCCTTGGGAGCACAGAAATATCCACCTGTACTGGTACATCCCCTTTCTTCCTTGATATGTCACCCAGCAATTTCTGCTCTACTGTTTTCCGTCATGCTGGGCTCAAGGGATTTTGAGGTCTTATGGACTTTGAAGATTTAACACGTGTTCTTGGATCTTTAAAAGTAGTTGGGGTTTCAGTTTGCTCATCTTCCTTCCCTGGGCTTGGCCAGAGATGGAGTGGGCTGGGGCAGGAGACAGGGCTCTGTATGGAACTACACTGCAATGGCCAACTTACTACTCCTATTAGTTTCTCTCTTCTTTCAACCTAAGGGATTTTATCTAGGTTCAGTTGGGCTGACCCAGCTTCAGAGAATCCTCCCAAATGTATTGGTTAGGGCAAATTTTATGCTCTGATTCCTTCACCTTTGTCATAGGTAGAGAAACTGATTTTGAGGCAGATGAGGTCACTTGCCAAAGTTGACTAAGTTAGCAAGTGGGGAAAAGAGGATTTGTCTTATTCAAAAGCTCCACCAGGCTAATCTGCTCTACAGAAAAAAAAAATTAAAGCAAAAAAGAGCAAAATGGGGATCTCCTGGCATCTCAACTTTCGTAGGACTATTGCAATGACTTGTGTGGACCAAATCAAACAGCATTTGATCAGGATCTTCTGTTGGGTCATGGGGAGATGGCCTCAGTTGTTGGGACAAAGTGGAGATGGAGTATTTTCAGCTCTTGTTTCTAAATCTGCAGAACACAATCCAAATGGAGAAAGTCTGAGGCAAAATGTGCCCCATCCTGGAGCTGGATTCACCAGGTTTCAGGGTAATTGTGGGCCCCACTGACCTCAGTGATTGCTCAGGTTTGGGGTTAGAAATCAGGCTGCAGTTTGTCAAGAATCCAATGCTTACACATGGCGTAATTCCTCTCACTTTGGAAAAGACCCATAAATGTAAATGGTCATTCCATCTTCTCTGATCTCTGCCTCAGTGGTGCTTCCTCCATTTCAAGAGATGTTACTCCATTGTTGAGTACTAGGAAATAAACTTTTGTGACTTGTAATGAAAGCCACGTGTACACACACACACACACACACACACACACTGTCTACATGAATGATTTACTTGGGCAAGACTTCTCATTCTCTTTAGTCTCTGTCAGAACCACATAATTTCCTTCTCTCTCACTCTTGGTTTCTCTCTCACTGATCACGCATCATGGTGGTATGCCCAAATATTCTTGTAAGATATTACCACCAAGAAAGAGGGAGTGGAAAATCAGATACGCATTTTGTGTGTGTAACTATTTACCTTGTCCAGCCTCTACACATTTTGAAAGAAGCTGGAAGTTAGGAGACTCCATGAAGCAGAATTGTTGGCCTGTTACTTTGCTTCTCTGAACCTCATGAATGGGAGGAATAGGAATATTGACTAGGGATCAAAAGGGGGATCCAAGCTGCATATATGGCATTTGTGTTAAAATATATGCATTAAAACTTGCTGGATGAAAACATGCCAATGTGTTGAAGGTGGTTATCTCTGGGTTGTGAGGTTATAGGAAAATTTAAATTTCTTCTTTATGTCACTCAGCACGAGTTCTCCTCTTTTTCATAAAACTTGTTTCCAAATGACTTTTTCTGTTGACAAAATCACATTCATTCTCAAAGGACAGGTTTTATGCTTTAATAATATTGTTAAAATGTACAGCAGGCTTTGAAAGAAATCACGAAAAAAGAATTTTAGCACAACTTTGAACTGGCAGTTCCTTGGAATAAGTGGATAAGGTGACTGATTTGAAGGAGCAGTATTCATTTTGTTGTATGATTCCTGGCATATCACAGAATCAGTCATGGGTGCTTTGATAGTTATGTCCATAGATGGGAGGGAATACTAGCTTATTCCATTGTTCAATTTTTTTTAAAACTCCAGATCAATGTACTATGCGAATGCAGTAATTCAACCAGTCATCTGTAAAGTTCCCGTATATGAAAAGTAAATATGTACTTAAAAAGAAAGAACAGTTCATTGAATGCTTTAATATAAAACAAATCTTTCTGCTTACATAAATAAAAAGAGGAACTGTACTGCCTTTGAAACTAAATTGTGAAAAAAATATCTGATTCCGAAGAATTGTCTCTGCTTTCAAATATAGAATATGAAAATCAAAGATTATTGGCTCCCATATGCAAAAGTAGATTTTCTTAATAAAAATGAAACATATAAAACAGTCAAATTGTGAGTGGATATTTACTTTTGACAAGATTTTACTTCATAAGTAAATATTGACTTCTCTAGCTCAGTTTTACTTTTATTGATATATTTTGTATGGGAAAGGGAATTTTTATATTCAATATCTTGTGGAATTGATAGTCGAATAGTATCAAAAGAAGACAAGCATATGAAATTGAATGATAATGGGTCAGAAATATATATATTTTTAGAATATATTTTATTGATTTTTTTTACAGAGAGGAAGGGAGAGAGATAGAGAGTTAGAAACATCGATGAGAGAGAAACATCGATCAGCTGCCTCCTGCACATCTCCTACTGGGGATATGCCCGCAACCCAGGTACATGCCCTTGACCGGAATCGAACCTGGGACCTTTCAGTCCGCAGGCCGATGCTCTATCCACTGAGCCAAACCGGTTTTGGCAGAAATATTTATCTGATTGTCAAAAACCCAATTAAATTTGCCTTTCCAGTAGATATTTCATAAATATTTGAATGCCTCCTATAACCACTG
The DNA here is from genome assembly GCF_963259705.1 of Myotis daubentonii. Taxonomy (NCBI): domain Eukaryota; kingdom Metazoa; phylum Chordata; class Mammalia; order Chiroptera; family Vespertilionidae; genus Myotis; species Myotis daubentonii. Next base: position 136,985,412 of record NC_081842.1, read on the forward strand.
TGTGCATAGTCATATGCTAGACCTTGAGAATAGAATGGTAATGTGTTTCCAACTAAAAATTAGAGGCCTTAATCTGACAAGGATGGGGGATAGTGATGCAGAATATTTGTAATTAAGAAGGTTTTTATTGTCTATACTATACTCATATAGTCCCTGTTCTCAACAACTTCATCATCTTATTGGTAACATTTAAAATATGTAATTATTAAATACTATATCAGGCTGGCTTTTAGAGAACATTATATTGAATATAAACAGGTGCCAAAGTATCAGACACAAGAAGAAGGGTTTGGAGTGGTCAAGAAGTAAGGGGCTGAAATAATCAGGAAAGTTTTTATGAAAGAGGTGGACTTGAAGGATATACCATGCAAGGATCAGGTAGTGATCTGGCTATACCTTGGATTAGACCTTACTTCAGTGATAATGTTGTATAACAAATGACCCTTCAAATCTCAGTGGCTTACATCAAAGACACTTGTTTTTCTTGCTCACAAGTCTGTGGGCTGGCTGAGATTCAGCTGATCTTGGCTGGACTCTGCTGGTCAGGGCTCCAAGTTACAAGTCTACTTTGGGCCTGCTTCCTATACCTCATTCGGGGTTGGGCGCTACTTGGGGCATGGTTTATTCATGGTGATGGTAAAAACACAAGAGGCCAACTCAAAGCAAGCAAGCACACTTGAAGCCTCTGTTACATTATTTTCACTAACATTCTATTGTCCAAAGCAAGTCATATGGCCAAGCTAAGTATCAATGGGGTGGGTAAATACACTGCACTAATTCTATTGAGGGCTATTGCATAGTTACATGACAAAGGTCATGGATATATAATTCTACACGAGGCAAAGAGTGGATGATGGAAAACAATAATTCAATCTACCACAATCACATATTTGAAAAAATAGTAGAAAAATTGCAAACAATACAGATAAGAACCCTGCACAGTATTGGACCCAAGTGAAGAACTCTATGTACTCAGATCATTGTGCTTGGTGGGCCTGAAATGAAAAGATTAATAGTCACACTATCATTAAGATTTGGGAAGTTTGTGATAAGACTGATGCTGACTGTTAGTTCATCTCCTGGATGAAAAAATAATAGACCAAAGTTGAATAAGAACTTGAGTTGAAAGGACATCTTTTCTATTTGGGAACCAAAACTCTGGCAGAAATGACTGAAAGAGGGGACGTATCCATTTTTGGCTCTTCAGGGAGAAAGAGCAGTGCCTTGTCTCTTAGAGGTAACTGGACAAGATGAATCCTTCAAATCTATTTCGGTTCTGTGTTTCTGTCATGTCAGTGTCACTTCCCCTCTCAAAACCCCCAGCAGTGGCTTAGTGTCAGAATGTCACATGACAAGACCCATGACGGCCTTTGTGAGTTCTTCTTTTAGTTTCTTTGACTGGAGGCTGATGGAGGAGGAGTGAAAGACTGGGGGCCTGCTTTTTGTTTGTGGTTTGGGGAGAGCTAATTGATACCAAGATAGCAGCCCCGGAAGCATGGTCTCCACCCCTTAGAAGAATCTCTGTGCTGAAGAGTGTTGTGTGTGGGGAACAACAGGCACCTGATATGTGTGGCCACATTCTACTTTCAAAGTCTTCATACAGATCATAGGACCCTCAGAAGTAATCGACACTAAAGAGTTATTCTGCCTCAGAATCCTCAATGGGCAATGGGGATGGTACCAACTACTTTATAGGATTGTCATGCAGATTAAACAAGAACATGCATGTTAATGTCGCAGCCCAATGTCCAGTACATAGTAAGTATTTAATAAATGGTAGCTTAAAAAAACAGATGACAATGCCAAAAGCATCCTATTATTTGGAAACAATCAAACGTCTCTGTGTTTTTTTCTTTTAAAAATTCAGTTTGTTGTTATATTCACTAGCCTCAGGCCGTGCTGCCATTTGCAGGTTGAAGACCTTGTAAAAAATTCCTCAGATTTTCCCAGCTAGGGAAGACCGGTTTAAAAACCCTTACAAAGAAATGTTTATTGATAGGAAACATTATCTGGACGTAGGCCCCACTGCAGAAGTGTAGTAGTTATTTTTCGCAGGTTTTCCTCTCCCCATTGGTTTCCAGCTTCCCAGACACACATTTGACCCCAATGGCCTGTGACTTGCTCCAGGGCAAAGGCAGTGTCTTGTCCACTGTTACGGGTTCCATAGTGTTAAGCACAATGGATTGCAAACTCTTTGTACTCAGTTCATGAAAGTTTGCTGAATGAATAAATACATCCAGAATCAACCTATATCTTCAGTGCATATCTACCATCCACATCAGCTCAGGTGCTTCACCGATTTTCAAATCATGGGCATAAGGTACATGAGTACACCTTAAAGTACAGGAGTATTCTATCTTATCAGAACTTCTTATCAGCAGAGTTTGAGAACCACGACTTGGTGTTGAATGAGCTGTGTAACCAACAACACTTGTCTGGCTCATTGACAGGGGACTCTGGTTAAAGTTGAATTAAGCTTTGACAGACCTTTCACCAAATTTATCAAGAACTTTTTGTTTTTAAGGTGATGGTAAAATTGGTTTAATTTAAATTTTAAAATTAAATTTATTGGGGGTAATATTAGTTAATAGGATCATAGAGGTTTCAAGTTTACATTTCCATGACATGATCTGTATATTGCACCATGTGCCTGCCACCCAAGGCCAAATCATATTCCACCACCAAAGCATAAACCTAGATTCAGGGGAACTTCCCCATAAGTTTGTTAAAGCATAAGTCTGTCAAGCATAAAACTAAATTCAGGGGAACTTCCTCATAAGTGTGTCAAGACCAAACCTGGTTCTTTTGGGAGTTCCACATGAGAACCCACCAGAATGTCACCCAGCCTTTTCATTTTTATTTTTTTCAGGTTTTTAAAATAATTTTTTATTTTTCAATTACAATTAGCATACAATATTATATTAGTTTCAGGTGTACACTCCAGTGATTGGACATAATATAACTTACTAAGTGATCATCCTAATAAATCTCCTATCCATCTGACACCATACATAGCTGTTAGAATATTATTGACTATATTCTCTGTGCTGTATTTTATATCCCCATGACTATTTTTTAACAATGAATTTGTACTTTTAAATCTCTTCATCTTTCCCCCCATTCCACAACTCCTATCCATCTGGCAACCATCAAAATGTTCCCTGTATCTATGAGTGTTTATTCTGCTTGTTTGTTTATTTTTTTTTCATATTCAACTAGAGGCCCAGTGCACAGATTCGTGCACAGGGGTGGGTGGGAGGGTCCCTTAGCCTGGCCTGCACCCTCTCGCAATCCGAGACCCCTCAGCAGTACACCAAGTGTCAGGCAACCAGAGAGGAGCCCCATCCCGGCCCACTGCACCTGGCACCACACTGCTAGTGCTCATCCTGGCCCACTGTGCCTGCTGCTGCCACTTGGTAGTGCTGCTGCAGAGTCGGGAGAGGCTTCCGCCGCCACAGCTGCATTTGCCAGCTATAAGCCCTGTGGGAGCACACTGACCACCAGGGGACAGCTCCTGCATTGAGCATCTGCCCCCTGGTGGTCAGTGTGCATCATAGTGACTGGTCGACTGGTTGTTTGGTCATATCGGTCACTTAGACTTTTATATATATAAATCAGTGATGGCAAACCTATGGCACTCGTGTCAGAGGTGACACGCGAACTCATTTTTTTGGTTGATTTTACTTTGTTAAATGGCATTTAAATATATAAAATATATAAAATAAAATAAAATAAATATCAAAAATATGCCTTTGTTTTACTATGGTTGCAAATATCAAAAAATTTTTATATGTGACACGTTAAATTAGGGTTTTTCAAAATGCTGACACGCTGAGCTCAAAAGGTTTGCCATCACTGATATAGATTGTTGATAGATAGATATTTATTGCCATTTTATTGTTCATATGCTTGATCTCTTCTCCTCCTCCTCTTTATCCTCCTCCTCCCCCTCCTCCTCCCCCCTCCTCTTCCTTCTTCTTCTTCTTCTTCTTCTTCTTCTTCTTCTTCTTCTTCTTCTTCTTCTTCTTCTTGACCCTTTAGCATTTCATATAATACTGGTTTGATAGTAATGAACTCCTTTCACTTTTCCTTGTCTGGGAAGCTCTTTATATGTCCTTCAATTTTAAATGATAGTTTTTCTGGATAGAGTAATCTTGGGTATAGGTACTGGCTTTTCATTACTTTGGATATTTCTTACCAATCCCTTTTGCACTGCAAAGTTTCTGTTGAGAAATTAGCTGATAGTCTTATGGGAGCTCTCTTGTAGTATCTAACTGCATTTCTCTTGATGCTTTTAAGATTCTCTCTTTGTCATTATCCTTTTGCATTTTAATTATGATGCATCTTGGTGTGGGCCTCTTCAGTTCCTCTTGTTTGGAACTCTGCATTTCCTGGACTTGTATATCTATTCCTGTCACCAGGTTAGGGAAGTTTTCTGTCATTATTTTTTCAAATGGGTTTTCAATTTCTTGCTCTCTCTCTTCTCCTTTTGGATCTCCCATGATGTGAATGTTGGTATGCTTGAAGTTATCCCAGAAGCTCCTTACACTATCTTCATTTTTTAAATTCTTTTTTCTTTTTTGCTGTCCTGATTGGATGCCTTTGCTTCCTATTATTCCAGATCACTGATTTTATTTTCAGCTTCTTTTACTCTACTGTTGATTCCCTGTAAATTATCCTTCATTTCAATTAGTGTATTGTTCACTGCTGACTGGTTCTTTCTTATGGTTTTCATGCTGTTGAAGTTCTCACTAAGCTCATTGAGCATTCTTATAACCAGTGTTTTAAACTCTGCATCTAGTAGATTGCTTGTCTCCATTTTTTTAGTTCTTTTTCTGGAGTTTTGTAGTTTTTTTCTTTTGGAACATGTTTCTTTGTCTCCTCACTGTTGCAGCCTCCCTGTGTTTGTTTCTACGTATTAGGTGAAGCTGCTATGTCTCCCAGGCTTGGAACTGTGGAATCATCAGGGTGGGGTGAACAGTGGGAGCCAGGTTGATAGAAACCCAGATATGGTGCCTGCCTGATGGCTCTGTATGCATGAGTTTTGGTGGTGGTGGCAGCGGGTGTCTCAGAAAAGGAATAATGGCTTCTGCTAGCCCTTCTGCTAGCCCTATAGCAGGTGTTTTGTAGGGTCCAGTCACATAGCCTACTGGATCAGCCAAGCTGGGCACTCCAGGTGTACTCACCCTCCCTCCTTGTGGGCTGTGTATACCTCCTGTTGTGGTTGAACCTTGATTGCTTTTTGCACATCAATGGGTGGGATTTACCTCCCAGGCCAATCAGTTGTAAGGACTGGCTGTAACCACTGTGGAGGGTCAGCTGTGCAGGGGCCCATCCCATGAAATAAGACTTACTTCAGCAGGGCTCTGGTGCCCACCGAGGCCACCCCTTATATGTGTCACTTGTGAAGGTATTTGGGTGGTGCTTCGACATAGTCTAAAGCTGTCCACTGGGTGTGCTGGCTCTGGGACCTCCCATGAGGTGCATGAGGTGCAGGCCAAGGTCAGCTTCCACCTGTGTTCTTCCTGGGCTCACCCAACTTGATCTACAAAGCTATCTGCAGATGGATGCTACTTATGCTAGGCTCGGAGGTGCACAGGTGAGGCCAACTTGCAAACCAAGGCCAGTTCTGTCAGTGCCAGGCTTGGGGCCACTTAGCAAGAGATATAGAGCATGCTGAGGACAGATGCTGCTTGTTTGAGAAATTTTAGGGAAGTCTGAAGCATAAGTCAAGACAGGCCATTCAAATGGAAAAGCCACTGGAATCAGCTTAGGTGTAACTGAAAGTTGGATGGGTATAGAGAGCGGCTATAGGGTCAAGCCTCGGACTGATCTGTTGACAAAGCCACAAACAAGTCCCAGCTTAGAGGGCACAGCCCTCTTAGCATAATTAGGCTTGACCTTATGAGGCTCCCTAGATCTTATCTGGGTAGCTAATGGGCTGAGGGAGATGCAGGAAGTGCTGCCAAAATAAGTGAAACTCACAAGAACATTGTAACTATGGTGACCACTACCTTGTTTACCTCTGGCTATAAAATAAAGGTTCAGCTTGCTGTCTGGGTCTCTCTCTGTGGCCTCAGCCAGGCACAGGAAGATCCACCTAGACCCAGCTTATTCTCTCTGTCTGTCTTTTCTACATCCTTGGCCATCCCCCCTCAGGCTCTGCTGGCACGGCATAGGTGGGGTCTCAGGGAATCATCAGGGTGGGGTGAACAATGGGAGCCAGGTTAATAGAAACCCAGATATAGTGCCTGCCTGCTGGCTCTGTGTGCATGAGTTTTGGTGGTGGTGGCGGTGGGGGTGTGTCTCAGGAAAGGAATAATGGCTTCTGCTAGCCCCCCCCCCCCCCCCCCCGCTCTCACCTTGATTCCAGACAATTCAGTTTCTCCCTGTATGTCCCTGATTCCTTTCAAGCTGCTGCCCCAGCACTGGAGCTCAGAAGGCATGAGTCTGAATAAGTCAGTGTGCAAGCCCTTTAAGAGGAGCTGCCTGGGACACTAGTGGCCCTCTATCTTACTCAACCACAATCTCCACTGGTTTTTACAGCTAGAACTTATGTGGACTTCTCTTCCTTGCACTGGAACTCTGGCCTGTGGGGGCTGGTATGCAGTTAGAATCCCTCACTCCTCAGGGGGGACCTCCACAGCTGAGATATCCCTCCCAAAGTTTATCTGGCACATGTGGGCATGGGACCAGCCCATTCCACACTTTCATCCCTCCTACCAGTCTTGATGTGCCTTTTTCTTTAAATCCCTAGTTGTAGGACTTCTGATTAGCTAGATTTCAGGTGTTTCTGAATGATGGTTGTTCTGTAGTTACAATTTTGATGTGATTATAGGAGAATTTGAGTACTGCATTTACCTATGCCACCATCTTATTGAAAGTAGTCTCAACCAGGCTTTTAAAAGTTCTGCCAGGTTTTCTGTCCCCCATACAGCTGTACCTGTTCACAGTACCAGGAAACCAGGCCCTGACCTATATTTAGGCCACCAGCATTATTGGTTCTCCTGCCAGGTACCAAGAGGCTAAGTTTCTTGTCTCTGAACTTGCTTCCCTCTGTCCTTGATCCTGCTCCTGCACTGACCGCCCAAGCTTACTACTAGTCCACGTGCCAATCATTTGCTTTCCCCCTATCTTGGTAGATATCCTAAGTTTGGTATCTCAACCAACAGTATTGAACTTGAGTCCTAATTCTCTTTCTCTCTCTTTAATCAATTACCTTTACCTAGCAATTCACATTACAGTGTGCAATAAACTCAGGTGCCTTCCAGCAGCAAGTAGATTATGTCATGAATGACACTGGTGGGTAACATGGGAAGTAGGGGCAGAACAACATGGCTTCCCAGCTAACCTTTGCTTCCCCATAGTCCTCCACTATAAGAAAATAACAGTGTGAGATACTAAGTGGTAACATAAACTCAAGTATAGTAGGTGGATGTGGGTAGTTGGAAAATGGAAGGCACATTAGCCTGGACAAAAAGAGGCAAAATGTTGTAGTTTTGGCCATTGTCCCCCTCCCATCTTGCTTGTTTGTTTTTAAAATAAGTCAAAAGTTGGTATTTTTATATGACATATCCTAATTTTTCAACACTGGCTGTCTTATTTAAAAACTCTATGAGGCCTAATTTAACAGCCTGTGGGCTGTGTTCAGGCTTGTGGGTACTGGTGGGTGGACTTTGGCTTATCCTGGCCTCTCCATAATGTAAGTTACTTGAATCCTTAGACTCTAAGGCTTAGAGTATTAATATCATCTTCATTTCATTTGCAGAAGCTCACACAACCACCTGAATGAGTGGAAGAGCCAGGATCTGAACCCACACTTTCCTGTTCCAAGTTCATGGTCTTGCTGCCACAGTGTCTGATTTCCCCATTGCTAGGTTTTTGGATTTTTTTAAAAATATATTTTTATTGATTTCAGAGAGGAAGGGAGAGGGAGAGAGAGATAGAAACATCAATGATGAGAGAGAATCATTGATCAGCTGCCTCCTGCATGCCTCACATTGAGGACCGAGCCCACAACCCAGGCATGTGCCCTGACAGGAATTGAACCATGACCGCCTGGTTCATAGGTTGATGCTCAACCACTGAGCCATGCCGGCCAGCCAGGCTTGCTAGGTTTTTTCACTACTTAGCTCAAAGGGAATGAGTCTGAGTAAGTCAGTCCTGATATGCTCACATGTGGGATAACAGACACTTCATTTTACTCTCTTGAACACTGCATTTTTAGGTTCCCAAACTTCTGTCAGGGCTAAGATTTACTGCTCTTCAATAAGGCTCATTGACCACAACTGGAACCTTGGTGGCTACCCATGATGGCTGCAGCCCATCTCCTGTCTCCACTTGAAGGTGTGTAGTGGTCCCTGATCAAATCCACTGTCTGTGAGCAGTGGGAAGGTTAACCTGCACTGTTGAAGGAGGTCCAGAGCACAGTAGGCCAGGGGAGAAGGAACCAAAGTGCTTCTACCTTAGCTGTAATATCTTTCCCAATGTCTCTCAGGTAAGCCTGGGTTGAAGTCCATCTATCACACTGAGTCTGTAGCCTTGACTTAGACTCAGGGGGTCTGAGTGTTAACATCACCTTTGCTACAATCTTCCAGTGTGATTTTGGACTTCTCTCTTCACTCCATTGGGCCTTCGATGTCATGTCTGTAAAAAGAGAGGCTTGAACTGGTGTATCAGTTGAGACTCTGAGTGCCTATGAGAGATAACCCAACTCAAGCAGGCAATGGCAAAGAGCTGAAATGATTGGCTCACATAATTAAAAATAGCAGAGCCTTGAGCCATATTTGCATAAATTGGTCTCTTAGATCTCTCATCTCTGCTCCTCTATTTTGGCTTTATTTCAAGGTGGCAAGAAGACTGCCAGTTACTCCAGGTGCACAACTTTTTGTATTCAAATCCAATTTAAGAAAAAGGTTTGGTGGTCTCTCTCTGAACAATAGCAGGTAAAGGCTTGTGGTGTATAACTGGGTCAGTCAGTCAGGTGCCCAACCCTGGGCCTGTCCTCTAAGGCCAGAGAAATGTAATATGTAGAACTGTGTCCCACCCCTCATGCTGCCCTGAAACACCCATGGGCTGAGCATATGAGAGGAGTGCTTCTAAGGCCAACCCAAGAAGGGCAAAGTGGTGTTGGTGTTAACCTTCATTACTGATATAATATTATTTTTTTGACACAGAGAACATTGAAATGTTACTGAAAGTCCAAACTAGACAGGAAGGTATGCTCAGAGAAGCATCACTCCATACCATGTTTTCTTCACCCCATCCCTCTACACGCCTTGTAGGAAACCAATTACTTTATTGTTTTGTTTGAACGTCTGATACTCCCTTTTATAAAAAAAATAACTATAGCCATCTCTTGTCATTTCCCTTCTTTCTTACACGAGAGACTGCAGGCTAGAAGTGCTCTTTTGCACATTGTCTTTTCACATTAACCATATTTCCAGGAAGTCATTCCATATCAAGTCATAGAGCTCTTCCTCTTAATTTTTTATATCTCAGTACCTCATTCCGTGCATGTATCACAATTTTTGCAACCGATCTCCTGTGCTGGAGAATTTAGGTATTTCTCATATTTTGTAATTATATGTATTGCTGCAGTGAATAACTTTGGGTATTTGTATTTTTATATTGTTAGAGGTATATATTTGGGGTAAATTCCTAGGAGTAGAATTAGTGGGTGGAAGTGTAAATGCACACACAGTTTTGCTAGATATTGCTGAGCTCCCTTCCACAGGGATGGTACCATATTATATCCTGCCAACAATGTACCAGGTCCTATTTCTTTAGCCTCACCAACAGAGAGTATTGTTAAGCTTTTGAATTTTTTTTTTTTTTTTTTTGCCAATTTGATGGGTAAAAAAAATGCCATTCAAGGTGGATTTAATTTGCATTTAAAAAATATTTTTATTGATTTTAGAGAGGAAGGGAGAGGGATAGAGAGATAGAAACATCAATGATGAGAGAGAATCATTGATCAGCTGCCTCTTGCACACCCCCCACTAGGGATTGAGCCCACAACCCAGGCATGTGCCCTTGGCCTGAATGAAACCTGAGACCCTTCAGTCCACAGGTTGACACTCTACCCACTGAGCCAAACCAGCTAGGGCTTAATTTGCATTTTTATTATGAGTAAAATTGATCATACTTTCATATGTTTAATGAATTGGTCTGTTTATGTTTTTGTCTATTTTTCTATTGGATGTTGGCCTATTTTTATTTTTAGAAATTAAAAAAAAATTAGACATTGGTTCTTTATAATCTATGCTGCAAATGCTTTTCTGTCAGTTTTCTTTTGTGTTTTGATTATGCTAAAGCTTTTTTCACAACTTTTTGTGTGTGTCAAATATACCAATCTCCTTTGTAGCATCTGGATTTTTAGTCATATTAAAAAATCTTTTCCTATTTAGGTTATATTGAAATTTATTCATGCTTCCTTCTAGCTCTTGTGCAATTTCATTTTGCATCCAGATCTCTGATTCATTTGATAATTATTCTTATGTTTAGTGTAAGAAATAGTTCTATTTTTTTTAGATGACTATCCAGCTAGTCCAATATCAGTTAGCCCAGTGATTTTGGGATATCTATCATAATCTAGATTTCTAAACATATCTGGGCCTATTTCTTGACTTTCTATTTTATTCCATTAGGCAGTCTGTCTTTTTAGGTCTTTGGCATTACACTGTTTTGATTATAGAGGCTTGACAATGTGTATTCATATCTTGTAGGATCATTCCTCTTTCATAGAATATTTTATTAAAAGAGGAGTTATTACAGAATATCTGCAGGCTGATGGGAATGGCCAAGTAGAGAGATGAGTCAGCAGAGAAAGGGGAAAATTGTGATGCCTTGAATTGGCAGAAGGAGAGAAGTCTGCAAGGAGCCAGATGATACAGATTCAGGAAGTTGGTATATTTGTTGATATACGGAAGAATTCTCTTCTGATTTCATTTTCCAGTGAAATAAGAACCAAGATCATTAGCTGAGAGTGAGGAAAGGGGAGAAGAAGAGAAGGAGGGGGACTGCAGAGAGAATAGGGAATTACTCAGGCAATACTGAGGGCCCACTTGAGTGTGAGGTCATAAATATAAAGCAATACCCATCAGCACAGTTATGTGTTTTTCTTTAGCCTCATACAATGGCTTGGGTTTGGGAGCTGAGTGGGCAAGAAGTTGAGGTTAAAGAGAATTGATTGTGAGCCAAACAAATCTCACAAATGGAAAGAGGGGTTTAGTAGTAGAGGAAGCATGGACGCAAGTGAGCAGAATGATGGGCCAGGGATCCAAGTTGGGTAAGGAGGGAAATGAGGGCAGTGGGTGTGAGGGGTGAATGTAAGGAAGATGGTAGTGTAAATGACTGGAGATCATGGAGGGGTCTAAGGAATGTTGGAGTCTTTGGAAGGGGAGGTCATGATCTTGAGTAGTGATTTAGGATATGATCTTGGGAGTGAGTGTATAAGGTGGGATAGAAGAAAAGATGTCAATGAGAATATAGAAAGACTGAAGAGCCAGGAGGTAGGGCAGGTTGTTTTTGTGTTGTGATGGTAGTGATAGCGAGACAGTGAGTCAGATCCTAATGAATTAGAGGCAGTGGCTGGGAGGTGATGGATCACTGCAATGGGAGGCACCTCAATAGATCCTTTCTCAAAATTTGCAGGGAACTCATACAACTTAACAAAAGGAAGATAAACAATCCAATAAAAAAATGGGCAAAAGACCTAAATAGACACTTTTCAAAAGAGGACATACAGAAAGCCAAGAGACATATGAAAACATGCTCAAAGTCACTAATCATCTGAGAGATGCAAATCAAAACAACAATGAGGTATCATCTTACACCTATCAGAATGGCTATCATCAACAAATCAACAAAGGACAAGTGCTGGTGAGGATGTGGAGAAAAAGGAACCCTAGTGCACTGCTGGTGGGAATGCAGACTGGTGCAGCCACTATGGAAAACAGTATGGCGTTTCCTCAAAAAATTAAAAATAGAACTTCCATTTGACCCAGTAATCTCACTTCTAGGAATATATCCCAAGAAATCAGAAACACCAATTAGAAAGGACATATGCACCCCTATGTTCATAGCAGCACAATTTACCATAGCTAAGATTTGGAGACAGCCTAAGTGCCCATCAGCAAATGAATGGATTAAAAAATGGTGGTACGTCTGCACAATGGAATACTATGCTGCTATACAAAAGAAGGAACTTTTACCATTTGCAACAGCATGGATGGACCTGGAGAGCATTATGCTAAGTGAAATAAGCCAGTTGGAGAAAGATAAATATCACTCATTGAGATCTCACTCATTTGTGGAATATAATGAACAACATAAACTGATGAACACAAATAGATTCAGAGACAGAGAAACACTGACTGTCAAACCTCAGAGGGAAGGTGGGGGGGAAGGGAGGGGTGAGGGGAGGGTAAGAGATCAACCAAAGGACTTGTATGCATGCATATTAGCATACCCAATGGACACTGACACTGGGGCGGTGGGGGCTTATCCTGGGGGGGTGGGAGTGGTCAATGGGGAAAAAGGAGACATATGTAATACTTTAAAGAAACAAACAAACAAAAAAAGACAACAGCCAACACAGAAAAAAGAGAAGAAAAGTAAATATTGAATTTGGGGCCCACTGACTCATACCTACATAGACTGGAGAGTATAGGGAAGAAAACCCATCTCTATTCCATGTGAAGTCTGAGGATTCTGGTTGGCTGACCTCCTTTTACAGATATATGTTCTGTACTCCTGTCTCCACACAGGCCTATCTTTGGAACAGTAGAAAGTTGATGGCACTATCATGTTTACTAGTAGATCTTTAGGATAAGGTTTATTCTATTATCCATGAGACATAATAAAGACAGCCTCTAATTTAGTGACATCACAGTATTTTGCTCTAATGTAAGCTACTGCATATGTATTCTTGAGGAGTTTCTTTAGCTTGTTTGCTTTTCTATTATGTAAGTGACCACGGGCACATTTAAATTCTCTCTTTTCTTTGCACTTGATCCTCATGTGTGTTAGCTAGAGGGCACATGTGGAATACATTTTATAGGGCACCCAAGAAGAGTGGGGCTAGTGGGCTCCTGACCAGTGAATCAACAGAGTGAGCGCAGATTCTGAAGTCCCAGCCAGGGAAGAAGCGGAACAGCATTAAAACTTTGGAATGTTCTAGACATATGATTACCATATTTAACAGTGCTTTCTTGGGTCAGGCCATCAATTTCCTCAGTTATAAAAGTAGACACTATAATATCACACACTGGAATAATCATAAGGATTAAACAGTATGATATGTATGTGTGGTGAGTACCCCTCATAGATGTTACTTTCTTTTCTCTTTCTGATGCTAATGGGATGTGCTTTGCGTGGCACTGTTGATATATATCCTGGAAAATAAAAACCTAAACGAACCTTAGATGCTTTTGTGCATGAAGTACCCTCACCACCATTACAATTAGAGATGAACACTCAGCTAGCTCGGCTCTTCCTCCAGCAGCTGCTCCGAGGTCTGTTTGGGTGGGGGAGACCTTTCCTGGCCTTCCTCAGAACCATCATTTGTGCAGCATCCCCAGGGCTAGGAACAGCAAGCAAATGAGGGAAAGCAAGCAACATCTGGTGCTAAACAAATACCATCATCTTACAAATGACTTGTCTCTGGGATAATGATACTTGCATATGTAGAGCAGAGGGAAGTCAACACCGGGACTGATCCTAGAGAATAAACACCTGAAAGGCAGTCATAAGACTTACTGACAGCTCCGCTGTGTCTACAGCTAAATTCCATTTTGGAGAAAAGAGCAGGTGCTGATGTTCATAGCTTTTAGTCACACCAGACGGAAAGCCCACCTCTTGTTCTCAGTTTTACAGAGCAGAATTCTGTAAACAGAGAAGCACAACAGTGGGCCAGTGTTTGGGGCAGTGTCTGGTGGAGGGTGAGCCTGTGCAGGCCGGGCGTGTCTCCTACCTTGTTACCTTGCTCCTGGCCAAGACTACCCCTGCTGTGCTGCTGCTGCTGGGGGGCTTGAGAGTTCTTGAGATGCTTTCAGGCATGATAGAGTTATGTATGTAAGTGACTAACAGAAATGCTTTATGCCTTGCCTGGTTATTATGGGTGTTATAATACCCCTAAAGAAGAAAAATGTTAATGAATCATTCCATAATACTTAAACGACTCCAATTAAGCTGTGATGGGAATGGATGTGGGCCAAATGGTGATGGAGAATTTGCCTTTGGAATCCACTTGTCATGTCCTCTCCTCAGCATGATTTTCCTCCCTCAACTGAAGTCAATCACCTCGCCCCATGAGGGGCAATGGGGTCGCCTCGTGCTGACCCAGGCCACTGGGAGGTGATTACTAAACTCCTGGAATGTCATGCCTGGCAGGAGTGTCTTTGTTTGCCTGGGGGTTGGTCACTGGACTGTCTAACAACATGGTTTATGATGGAGGCTTTCGGTGGAGAGAGTGATATCAATTCTCCCCCAGAAGCGACTGAAGACTAGTGGTCAGCATGTGAGTAGTATGTGATCAAGCCCTAAATGCATCTCTGGACACTGGGGCTTGAGTGAGTTTCCCTGGGTGGCAATATTCTCTGTGTGTTGTCACACAACATGGCCGAGAGGAGGTAACATTGTCCAGGATTCATGGGGAGAGGACACCTGGAGGCTCACATTTGGACCCCTGCCGGGCTCTGCCCTATGTGTCTCTTCCTTAGCTATTTTTAATCTGTATCCTTTTCCTGTAATAAAGTGTAACCAGAGTATAATAGTTACTAGTGGGTTCTGTGAGTCCTTCTCATGAATTATCAGAATTGAGGGTGGTTTTGGGAACCCCCTTGGACTTGAATTTGTGTCAGAGGTGAGTGCAGCTGTCTTTTGTGGGTTGTTCCTTAACTTTGCATTTGGCCTACATTCTCACAGATGGAAACAGGGAGGGATGAAAGTGGAAGCTAATAATGCAAACTGCCAAAATAGCCCTCTCAAGTACATCTGTATTCACTTACTCATCTATCCAGCAAACATTCACTGAGCACCTACCCTATGCCCAATGCTGTTCTAGGATCTGAGACTAACAGAAGCAAATAAGACACAGCCTTAACATCTAGTGGAGGAAACAAAATAGAGAAAACAAACAAATATGTGAGATAGTGTCAGATTGTGAGACATACTGTGGAGAAAAATAAAGCAAGTCAAGTTAGTGGTAGAGGTTAGCTCTTTTATATGGGGTGATTAAGAAAGACTCTTCTGGAAATTTGATGTTCGAACAGACTTGAATAAAATGAAGGCGAAAAAAACATACAATTTAGGTTCTACATGCAAGAGAAGGTTCTAGAGTGATGGATGAGCAAGACTGAGATATGGAGGAGCCAGTGAACAGGGCATTCTAGCATGATGTTAGTGAAACACCAGGGCTCCATCCCTGAAAGGCTTCCCACGTGTGGTCCTGGGAGAGCTGTGGCGTGCCAGGTGAAGGCTTCTCCAAAGTGCTTCAGATGAAGCCTGAAGCCAAGTTCTCTGTGTTTTGCTTTTGTGCAACTTGCTTAGGTTGTGTGGTTTCTTCTTTACAGTCAATGTGGGAATCATTTCCCTGACTTTTTCCTCCCTCACAGAGGATGATCTGTGCCTCTCATGCTTCTAATTTCTAAAGTGTGTGTGTGTGGTGGGGGGGGGGGGGGGCGGGGGCGGGCGGGGGCGGGGGAGGAAGAGGAAGGTGGGGGGGGGGGCAAAAAAGTACAGGACGATGAGTTAGTTCTATTTATTTTGTTCATTAAGTGAACAAATGAGCACATAACTGGAAAGTACAGGGCGACTAAGAAATAGCCCAAAGGGAAAATCCTAGTGGGGAAATTTTATTAAATAACATAATTTACATATCTTTGTTTGGGCTTCCCTCTGAGCCCATCTGTGGTTCTCAAGGCCCCTGGGTGTGTGGGCGTTGATGCTGGGAGACGGTGACTGGTGGAGCATGCATGCCAAGATCCTCTGGGTTTGAGGGAAGGGCTGTGGGATAAGAGCTCCCACAAAGGGCTGTTTTGGGTGCTGAGAATCAGAAGGTGTTTACCACAAAGCTTGAGTCTTGACAGGGCCCAACAATTGGTAGCTGCTGTGGTAGATTTGTTGTCAGGATGTTGTCAAGTGCAGTCTTTTCTCTCAAAAGCCTCCTCTGGAGAAGAGGTCCCGAAGACACCCTCAGGACAAAGGGCGACCTCGCCTTCCCCTTTTGTAGCACTTCCTCAACCCAAGAGGCAAGAAGCAGGGTAGAGACGTGGGTGGGTACCCAGGGCAGTAACCAGGGGTCGTGCCCCCATCACCCAGCAGCAGTCACTAGTGGAGTTATTCCAGGTCAGTCACAGCATATTTGCTTGTTTGTGACATGCTCGGCATTTGACAGGTGTCTGTGTCAAAAATGTATTCACCGCCCCCTCCTGCGGGACTTTTGCTTAAAGGGCATGCCTTACTCTCATTTCCTTTTTCTCCTTATCCAATCTCTGCCTTCTCTGAATGCTCTCCTCACTAACTCCTTTCCTCCTGGCTGAATTGCCCTCCACCTGGATATGCCATAGCCTCACCCCAGCCTCAGACCTTCAGGAGAGAAATCATGCAGAATTGAGAGACAAATCAAGGTCCACTTAGAGAAACACATATAAACTTCTTGAGAACAATCTTGCTATGCACAACCTACATGCTGTTTAATGAAGGTTTGCTAGTGAACTAAAACGCCTTGGCCTCCATGCTCATCCTATACGTGCCTCTGCCCTGAGAGGGTAGGTGAGGAGAACTAATGTCATAGTTTTATTAGAAGAGTTTCCTCCTTCCCTGGCCTCTAAACTCTGACCGGGTCCTCAAATGTCTGAGTTCCGAATGTTATGACATGCTCTGCTGGCCTGCTCCCTGAGCAAAATAAATAACAGAACCACATTCCTGGTGTAAGTAATAGTAAGGGAGGGTTGGAGAGTCAGCAGAGGTGGTGATGGCATTGGCTGGCTCTGCTTTATGCCCAAGGTGAATGAATGCCTACCAATGGCAGTGAGAACGTGTAACCACAGTGTTTTCTAATGATTTGGGGGTTTCCTCTTTTTAAAGTAACAGCAGAAAGACATGAAGGTGACAGCTAGTTTCAGAAAGACAGTAAGCACTTCATTTGTGTTCATTTTTTTCCTTTTGAGGAAAGTGAGATCGACCTAACTGTAAACCCCCAAGTTAGCACTCAAGACTGTAGCGTTTCCACTTCAGACACACGCTGTGAAGTTTTGTTTTTAATTATAATGTGGCCTGTTGTTAACTTAAGAATGTTTCATACGGAATGGCCTTCTCAGAAGCATGCTCATACTTCAGTCTGAAGGACCATATAGAACATGACAAGAGTATGCTAAGTGTGAAAACATACTCCGCATGTTACTCACACACTGAGATGACAAGGAAGCCTATTTTTTAAACAAAACAAAACATCAAACGCCTTTCTTTAAAACTCCTAGTCACAGAGTGCCTTCACAGGGATCTGATTAAATTTATATTACTGGAGTGGTCTAGTACACATCCTACCAAGAGATTAATACAAAATGCTGTCACAGACTGGTAATACCTCTGGGCACCTTGTTGAAACAAACATAAAAACTCTCTGGGAAGCTAGACACCCCAGGATTCTCCTATGTGAAGTCCCAACTAAAGACTAATTCATAATAAAAATTTACCCAGAAAACAATCCATAAAAAGCAAGAGTTAGCAAACAAAATAAAAGTCATTATTAAAACCCCAAGAACTCAGATAATGTAATTATCAGGTAGATTATAAAATAAACACTTTTAAAAATATATATTTTTTATTGATTTCAGAGAGGAAGAAAGAAGGAGAGAGACATAGAAACATCAATGATGAGAGAGAATCATTGATTGGATGCCTCTTGCATGACCCCCACTGGGGATCAAGTTTGCAACTCAGGCAAGTGCCCTTGACTGGAATCATACCTGTGACTCTTCAGTCTGCAGGCCGATGCTCCATCCATTGAGCCAAACCAGCTAGGGCTAAAATGAACACTTTTTTTAAAAAAATTATTTTATTATTTATGTTTGTTTTTCAACATCTTTTTTTTTAAATCCTCACCCAAGGGTATTTTTTTCCATTGATTTTTAGAGAGAGAGGAAGAGAGAGGGAAAGACAGACAGAAATATCCACGTGAGAGAAACATTGATTGGTTGCCTCCTGTACTCGCTCTGGAGCCTGCAATCGAGGTACATGCCCTTGACCAAAATTGAACTCAGGATCCTTCAGTCCGCAGGCTGATGCTCTATCCACTGAGCCAAACCCCCTAGGGCTAAAATGAACACTTTTAAAGTTATAAAAGTCATAAAAGAAGTAATAAAAGACACAATAAAAGAATAAGATACTATCAAAAAAGACTGGACTGAGTTAAATAAGAAATCAAAGTACAGAAATTAATAAAAATTACAGTTGAAAACTTAATGTGTTAAACTGAAAATTATACGTATCATTGAATAAATAACTAGTGGATGGAAAGAAAGATCTGAAGAATATTCAGAGGCCTGCACAAAGAAATGAAGAGAGACGACACGTTGAGGAGGACTTACTGACATGGAGTGTGGAATGGGAAGGTCCAACACAGCTATCAGGTGTTCCAGAAGGAAATAACAAAGAAAAATGCAGGTCAAATTGTATGAATGGGCTATTTCAAGGGAATAAATGAGAATTTTCCAGAATTAAAAAAGAGACAAACCTTAGCAAGTCAGTAATATAAAATTCTCTCCTAGACACACATAGTGTAACTCAAGCAACACCAAGTAGAAAGGAAAGTTCCGTAAAAGAACTGTTGCCTTCAAAGGAGTATCAGATTGTCCAGACTTTGCCACAGCAATGATAGAAGCCAGAAGGTAGTGGAATAATATATTCAAAGTCCTAAGAAAAAATAACCATTAACTTACATTATAACTGAACTGTCATTTAAGAATATGGGAAAAAAATTCCCCAAATATTTTCAGACAAATGAAAACGAGGAGCGTTTACCACTTACAGATCTCTGTTGAAAGAATTAATCAAGAATATGCTTTGGGAGAAACTGACCCTAAAAAGAAGCAGTGAAATGCATTATGTTAGGTAGACTTGACCAAATATTTAATTTTGGGATGTCCCCCCAAAATGCAAACACACACTTTGAATAATTATAAAGGCAGTATTTATTAAAATGCATTTCATTTTCAAAATTGAGCTATCAGCTGTTAAAGTGTATATACCTTTTGGGGGGACATCCTATCTAATAAAAGAGAAAAATGGTAATTGGCGTACGACGATACCCTTTTCATTGGCTAATCAGGGATATATGCAAATTAACTGCCAACTATGATTGGCAGTTAACTGCCAACTATGATTGGCAGTTAACTGCCAACTAAGATTGGCAGTTAACTGCCGACAAGATGGCGGTTAATTTGCATATGTAGGCACAATGCAGGGAGGCGAAAGGGAAAGCAGGAAGAAGCCCCCTGCCACTGACAGTGATCTGAAACCCAGGGGGGAGCTAAGAGCTGGGGGGCAGGGCAAAGGCGGCCCTGGGGCCGCCTTTGCCCTGCCCCCGAGCCATGATCAGAGAATCAGGCGCCTTTGCTGCCCTGGCCAGTGATAGCAGGAAGTAGGGGTGGAGCCAGCGATGGGAGCTGGGCACGGTCGAAGCTGGCAGTCCCAGGAGCTAGGGGTCCCTTGCCTGGGCCTAAAGCGGAGCCCACGATCGCGGGGCCGCTGCAGCTGCGGGTCCCCGCTGCCCGGGCCGGACGCCTCGGCCAGAGGTGTTAGGCCTGGGCAGGGGGGGAGCCTGCAACTGCGGGGAGCTGGGGGTCCCCTGCCCAGGCCTGACACCTCTGCCGGAGGCCTCAGGCCTGGTCAAGGGGCCGATCCGGTGATTGGTGATCGGAGGGTGATGAGGGTCAACTCCTCTGGCCGAGGCATCAGGCCTGGGTGGGGGGCAGAGCCGGGGATTGGGGGGATATGATGGTCCCCTTGCCCAGGCCTGAAGCCTGGGTCAGAGGCGTCAGGCTTGGGCGGGGCTGGAGCAAGCGATCAGAGGGAGATGGGGGTCCCCTGCCCAGGCATGATTCCTGGGCCAGAGGCCTCAGGCCTGGGTGGGGGCCAGAGCCAGTGATCAGGGGGAGATGGGGGTCCCCTGTCCAAGCCTGACACCTCTGGCGGAGGCGTCAGGCCTGGGCAAGGGGCCAATCAGGCGATCGGAGGGTGATGGGGGTCTATGCCTCTGGCGGAGGCGTCAGGCCTGGGCAAGGGGCCGATCAGGCGATCGGAGGGTGATGGGGGTCTACGCCTCTGGCCGAGGCATCAGGCCTGGGCAAGGGGCCGATCCTGCAATTGGAGGGTGATGGGGGTCAACGCCTGAGGGCTCCCAGTATGTGAGAGGGGGCAGGCTGGGCTGAGGGACACTCCCCTCCCCACACACACCCAGTGCACGAATTTCGTGCACCGGGCCCCTAGTCATGTATATAAAAAAACTAATTGGGAGTAGAAAAACAAGGTGGAATGAAGGCACTGGTCACAAGTATGTAAGAAGGGCAGGAGATGAGCAGAGATCAGGCATTCAGACATCGTGGGGAGAAAGGTGGCAATATTGGTTAACTTTAGACTATTAAATCAATTATGCTTACTAAAAGTTTTGTAAAGGTAATCACTTAAGATGAAAAATTGTAGGAATAATTTTCAAACTAGTAGAGAGAACACCATTGAGTATAAACATTTTGGTCAATATTAACTAAATGCAAGAAAGGACAAAAAGAATCAGAAAAAAATCAAGTTAAGTATAAAGCAGGAAACAAGATGACCCAAAGAAATTCAAATATAGTAGGAGTCAGAAAAGGGGCAAATTTAAACTCTTAATTAGAAAGACACTGTCAGTTGTATTGGGTTAGAAAAATCCAACTACAGCTTTAAAAAAGATGTAGTTAGAATTTAAGGACAAAAACAAAGTTGAATGTAAAAGTATAGAAAATAGCCCCAATAAAATGGTGTGGTTATAATCAGAGTGGATAAGGTTGCCTTTGAAGAAAAAAAAGAGTAGGGAATATTAAGGGGAAAAAGGTCACTAAATAAAGACCAAAAGTAGCAATTCACTGGGATCAGTGAAGATAATTATAACTTGAAGGCACCAAAAACATAGCATCAAGTTATACAAGGCAAAAAGTTGATAATATTTCAAAGGTAAATAGACAATTACATAGTCATAGGGGGATTTTAACACATCTCTTTCAGTAATTGATAGTCTGAAATGATCCAAAGTTAGTAAAGCTATAGACCTGAATGACACGATGTGCAAGCTTGATCAAAGGGACCCATGTGGAGAATGCACATTCTTTCCAAGAACATGACACATTTACCAAAAGATCACATATGAGGCCACAGAGCATTTCTTCAATAGCAGCGAATTATACAGACCACATTTTTGAGAATAGTCAATTGCTAGACAACAGAAGTAATAATGAAAACTAAACCATATATGTGGATTTTTAAGGGAAAAGCCCTCTAAATAATTTATGACTGTGAAAGTGTCTTAATGGAAGGCCTAAGAATAAATTGTTAACATTAATAAGAAAGGTCAGTGAGATTAGATTGCTGGCTATACAAAAGTAAATTTTTATTTACCAGCAATGAGCAACTAGAAAAATATAGTTTGGAAAATATACAGTATATGTGAAAATAGCAATAAAAATATAAAGGTAGTAGGAATAAATCTACCAAAAGATGTCGAAAATGTTTTTTTTGTGTGTGTGTGCGTGAAATTTTAAAATTTCTTGAAGGTCTAAGTAAATGGAAAGATACCCAATATTGATGGATTTGTGGAATCAATTTCCAAAATGTTAAATTTCTGCAATTTACACATTGAAAGTGTTCCTAGTAAAATTTAAATGAGGTTTTTGAGATTCACAAACATGTATGAGGTTCAAATATGTATAAGGTAGAGAAAAGAACCAAGAATGCCAGGACAATTTTGAAGAGGAAGATCAACCTATGAGGGCTCACTCACTCCACCACTGATGCAAGACTTAATTATAGTTCAATTAAGTAATAATAAAGTGTGATATTAGCTCAGGGAGAGACAAAATAGAGTCTAGAAATAGGCCACATACACATGGAAATTTGTATATAGCAGAGATGTTATTTCAGATCAATGGGGAAGTAAGAACTTTAAACAAACAGCATTGGGACAATTGGCTATCCATATGGAAGAAATAAGTTAAAGTCCCTACATCAAACCATATTTAAATGGATTAGACTTAACATACGACAAAGCAGGACTTTGAAGTTTTGGACGAAAATTAAGCAGGATGTTTTTATGTTCTCAGGGTAGGAAAATGTTTCTTAAACACAACACCAGGAGCACAAACCACAAATAAAAACGATCAATAAATTTGACTACATCATAATATTAAAAAATCCCTTTGTACATTAAATATATCATAAACAAAGTGAAAAATACAAACCTTAGATGTGGAGAAGATATTTGCCATGCACACAATCAAGAGAGGATTTGGCCCAGAATTTATAAACAGCTCCAAAGGAAAAAGCCAAATGGTATGAATGGGCAATCCTCAAAAGGGCACCAATGACCTCAAAAGATGAGAAGTAACATGTTCCTCTCTCCTGGTAGTCAACGTCATGTAAATTAATCAAAGAGGAACTGATATTTCGCACTCATCATATTGGGAAAAACAATCTGACGATGCCAAACCCTGCTGAGGGGAGTGTCAATAGACACGAGTTTGGAAGACAGGATGGTAGTATCTAATAATGCACCCAGATTGCTGGGCCAGCAGAGTTTGAACATCCCAGCTTCATACAACAATAAAAAATCAGAAGAAAGCTTAAATGCCCAGGTATGGGATCTAGCAAGGAACGGTGGTTTTATTAAATATACTAGAGGCCTGGTGCACGGGACTTGTGCACTGGTGGGGTGTGTGGCCTGTGGGGATTGGCCTGCTGTGGGAGCACCTCTCATCCTGGTCAGCTGAGCAGCTGTGGACCCGCCCTCTGAGCGGCTACTCCCACTGTGGGAGTGCACTGACCACCAGGGGGCAGCTCCTGCATTGAGCATCTGCCCCCTGGTGGTCAGTGTGCATCATTACAACTGGTCTACCGGTCGTTCTGGTCATTCCACCATTCGGTCGCTGGGCTTTTATATATATAGATTGCATTCAGATGCATTTGATTCTTTTATTTTCTATACTTATTTTTGTATGCCTAAAAGTATCCTAATTTAAAACATTAGCCTTGTAAGGATTATGGAGAAAAGACGTAACACATAGCTGGTGTGACTGTCAATAGGTATAACTATTTTCAAGGGTAAGTTAAAACTTTACTGTGGTGTCATTCTTTTTAACCACTTGAATGGACAAAGGTGGAAGTTTAGTAACAATTTGTGTTGGCAAGAGTGTTAGGAAACAGACACTCTCATACACAGCAGGTGGGAATTATAGGGTGTCACAAAAAATATATACACACACTTTGAATCATTATAAGTATTTATTAAAATACATTTCATTTTCAAAATTGAGCTGTCAGCAGTTAAAGTGTTTATACAGTTTTGGGGGACACTGTAGTTGGAGCACACCTCAGTGGAGGTAATTCTGGCATTGTTTAACAAAATTGTAAAGTTCCTTTGACCTAGCATAATTTCCTCTAAGACTCGTGTGGGGAACTTCCAGCCCTGCCTGGCTCATGAAATCTTTTGGTCTGGCCCTGCCAAGGCATTAGGGGTGAGTTAAATGTTTGACCAAATATAGCAGGCTAATTTTTAACCTGATACTTTTGTATGGCCCTCAAATGATATTGTAAGTATCCACATGGCCCTTGGCAGAAAGACGGTTCCCACCCTGCGAGGTACTTATTGAGAAAATAGCCACTATTACAATCAAGGTTTATCTACACAAAAGTTCATGTTAGTAACCACAGCATTGTCTGTAATGTTGATAATTAAAGAAGCAACCTAACACTATCTAGACTAGTAACACTAGATTAATAATGTCTAACACCAATCAGTTCTAATTTATGGTACAACTGTAGGATGGAATATTATGGAGCCACCAAAATGATACTGTTTAATGAAACTTTAATGATGTAGAAACACTTGACAAATATTAAGCTAAAATCAAGTAAAATAGTAGGTAGAGTAGACCATTAAAAATATATTTTATTCATTGAAGCAAAGACACCAAATGTTACCAATAGTTACTTCTGGATAGATTATAGGTGATTTCTAACTTCGTCTAGATTTTTTTTGGGGGGTGTTAGGTTAGGTGACTCAGGAGGCGGCGCAAGAAATAGAGTCCAGTGAATCAGAAAAGAAAGGAAAGGAAAAGGTTTATTCTGCGTCCCCGGGAGACCCACGTACCCCCAGGACAGGGCACGTGGATTCACGCCAACAGGGAGGGGGGCGCTTTTTTTATACTGCAGTTGGGTGAGGGGTGGGGACATGAGCTGAGGAATTCTCTGCCTCAGGGGATGGGCGGGGGTATTCAGAAGAAGTCTGTATCTGTGTGGGGGTATGTGGATTCAGGGAGAAGAAGCTGGTATCTGTGTCTGGCACGTTGATCTGTGAGAAATCCCAGGGGAAGTCCATTGTCTCATCACATGTCTCTGATCCTGGGCTCTCTCCGACCTAACAGGGGGGGTTTCCCCAAAATTATCTGCATAATTTTTATTTTAATAGGAGTCTCCTTTGTTGGAACAATTTAAAGAGGCTGAATGATACCGACGGATAACCCTCACCAGAAGGCTTGGCCAGGAACTACAGTCTTGCTGCGTTCCTTGGAAATCTGAGTTTTTGAATCTCACAGAATCTGGACTGAGGACCTGGTTCACCAGTGACGTCTCCGCGGACAGGCAGGGCGCCTGGGGAGCGGCTGGACCTCTCTCAATCTGGTTTCACCTTCGTAAAAAGAACATAACCGCCTGGACTGGGCCGGCTCCAGGCTTTGCTGTGCGGGTCAGCGGCTGGTGTCACGCCTGCGAGCGCGGTTTGCAAAGCCAAAGCGCGGGGCGTTCCGCGGGGATAGTTGTCATTGCGGCCCGGCGGCGGCGGCGGCGGCGGCGGCGGCAGCGGCAGCGGCAGCGGCAGCGGCGGCGACGCGAGCTTGGGGGCGCCGGGGGGCGGGGACGCGCGGGCCGCGGGCGCCGGGGGCGGGCAAGGGGACGCCCCGGTGGCCGCGGGGCGGGGAGGGCGCGCCTGCTGCTTCCGCCCCCCGCTGGGGATTCCCCTGGGCCGGCGCCTGGGGAAGTTCCTGAGCGCGCGGGTACAAGAGCGCGGCGCCAGGGCGCCACAGGCCGGCATTCCCCAGCCATGTCGCGCAGCCTCCAGCTCCTGCTCCTGAGCTGCGGTAGGGCCCGAGACCTCCTGTCGCCCCCCGTTTCCCCACGACACCCCCTTTCCTCGCTTGCTCACGCCTCGGTCTCTCTCCCTCTTGCAGCCTGCAGCCTGGCGCCAGCAGCGCGGGAAGTGAAGGCGGCTTGTTCCGAGGATGTGGACTTGCCCTGCACCGCCCCCCGGGACCCGCAGGTGCCCTATAGGGTCTCCTGGGCCAAGGTAAGCCCCCATATGCCCGCAGGCAGGGGTTTGGTCGGCTGAATTGGAGGCTGCCGACCCACCTCCCTGAGGCTGGAGACCTTATGCGGCTGGGGGTCGGGGAGTCTCCCGCAGCTGGACTCCAAGCACCCTGTCTTCCCATACACCTCCCGGCCCTCGCCCCAACTCTGTGCGCACCCAGGTACTCGGCAGACTTAGATTTTGTTCCTGAGGACCTCAGTTCTTTCTTGCCCCTAGAAGTGGCCCGAATGAATGACTCACATTAGACGTACTGTTGAGCGCGTTTGGGTTGAGTTGGAGGCCACCTGTGGTTGGGCCGGGGAGAAAGCAGCCAGGGCCTATTGAGACACTGGGCAAGAGGATTTCTGATTTTTGGTGTTTTGTGACTGTGATGCCCATCGGTTTGTGGGGGGGGGGGCGTTTGGAAAGGAAGGACTGAGAGATGGGCGTGGCCTAGGTTGTTTCATAGGTGGTGACCACCTGTCAGTCATCCCCTTTCCTTGGCCTCCTCCCTTACCGTAGCTTCGCCGCCCTCTGGCTGTCCTGAGAGGTCCAGCAGGGAGGGTGTCAGTGAGGGTGTATGAGCAGTGTCCACGCGTGTAAGAACAGGCGTCATTGCTTCTGCTGTGAGAGGATTGAGTCGCGTTGAGGCTATTTTTAAAGTTTCCTCTGAACTGGAACATTTTCACATTCTAAGATTGAGGTTCTGGTGGCGTTGCAAAGCCAAGCCGCCGCTGTTGGCCATCACTGGTCCTTGGTTCACCTTCTCTAATGAGATTACTGCCTCTAGGTTAAGCAGAATGAGTATGCTCTCCCAGCTTATTCTGCAGCTGTCACTCATTGACCTCTTACCTGGGAGCAAATCTCCATGTATTGCCCCTTTCCACCGAAGCAGGGTTCTCTTCTGCCCAGCATAAAAGATGCTGTGAGAAC
Source organism: Myotis daubentonii (assembly GCF_963259705.1). Classification (NCBI taxonomy): domain Eukaryota; kingdom Metazoa; phylum Chordata; class Mammalia; order Chiroptera; family Vespertilionidae; genus Myotis; species Myotis daubentonii. The sequence continues at coordinate 137,011,936 of NC_081842.1, forward strand.
CTGAACACACATCTGGACATTTAACAAGGAGCAGAGGACAGTTACCTCTCTCAGCCTACCCAGGTTGACTGTTCCCTGGAGACAGTGCTGCACAACTGCTTTTGTGTGTTCTGAATGCACCCACTGTTTGCCCTGCTAATTGCGAAGGTAGGTGCCCCGTGAGTCCAGGCTGGCACTTGGTGAGTTATGTGCAGTGGAAGTGGCGCTGCAGCCTTGGGGCGCAGTGTTGTGTATGAAAGTAGGTTTGTTGTTATTCCCACTTCATTTCCGCCGTATTCACCATGGGATCAGAGAACACATTTCCAATTTCTAAATTGTTCTCATTGTAAAAAACAATACTGTTTAGCTCTGGCCAGGTGGCTCGGATGGTTGGAGTGTCCTCCCATGCACCAAACCGTTTCTGGCTTAATACCTAGATTTCCGGTTCAATCCCCAGTCAGAGGCTCATATGGGAGGCAACCAACTGATGTTTCACTCTCACTTCAATGTTTCCCTTTCTCTCTCCCCCTTACTCTCTCTCTAAAATCAATAAAAATGTATCCGCGGGTGAGGATTAAAAAAAAAGAATACTATTTAAACAAAAATAGTGTAAAACCCATATTATTTGAGTGCTCACCATCTGCTAGGCTCTGAGGTAACTATTTACCTGTATTAGCTGTTTCAGTCCTTCCAATAGATCTTCTAAGAGATCAGTACCATTACCTCTGCCGTAGAGATGAGGAAACTGAGCCTTAGGGAGTGAAATAACCTGCTCACTGTTACATAACTGGCTAAATGGTGGAGTTGGGATCTCAATCAAGTAGTCTGACTCCACAGCCTGAGTTCTTAAAAGTCTATCTTATTGTTTCCTCTCTAAAGTACTTAAGGGAACGATTTTCAACCAGTGTGCCACAAGAATTTTTAAAACATGCAATATCTGACTATTTAGTTAGGGGCACAAACCTCTTTTTCTTTAAATATCAAATTAAAAAATGACAACAACAACACAACAATAATCATCCAGTGTGAATGAATCAAAATTATACCAATATTTTTTGTCAGATTGGCAAAAATATATATATTTTTTGGTATGCTGCAGAATTTTAGTAGTTTATGTGTGCCACGAGATAAAAAAGGTTGAAAACCACTGATTTAAGGTAAAGAAAATGAAAGTGTCGCCAGGCTAGCCAGGTAGGGACTTAGTTTTAAAGAAGGGGGAAACCGTGAAACCACTGTTCTTTCCAGAGAGTAATTAAAAAAATAAAACAATATTAATATCCCCAGGGCAGTAATGAAAAAGTACTCCTGAAACAAGCAGATGAAATTTCATTCTGTAAAGTTCAAACAGTTGTCAAGTTAAATCTTCTTGCACGAGGTCACTTGGAATGATATAGTAAACCATAGCAATTAACCTTTGGCTTCTTGGTTGTCAGCTGATGATGTAACTCTATAATGTATGTGCTTGTTTATTGAACATGACTTTTGCATGATTTACCCTGCAGGTCTCTCAAAACTGTGATAAAAAAGACAAAAGTCCCTTGGCATTCTCTCTTTTTTTTTTTTCCTGTCGTTTCATGGAATAGAGTCTTTGAAAATTCATACCATAGTTATTTATTTATTTTTTAAGAAAGTGAACTGTGATTGAGTAGTGTGGATAGGAGAGCCATGTTATGCCAATGCACTAATCAGATATCTCAAAAGTGTTATATATTGTTCCTTCAAGAACTTTTTAATAGATCTCAGCCTATACTGTAGATATTTGTTATTTTCCAGCCCAGTAATGATACTTTTGCATCAATTGTTCTTGTGCAAGAAAAATGGATAGAGTGTTCTGGAAATAAGGTGAAATACTGAAATACTTCATCTTACAGAGGATTAAGTGACTTGTCATCAAACCCCCCCTCCCCCCCGCTCCCAAGTTTCTTATAAAACATTTTAGTCAAGCAGAGAGGTAGCTATAAAGTGAGGAATTTAAATCTGGTGACTATGGCCAGCCTGGCTCACATCACCTTCTCAGCATCACTAGTGTGGTTTGTAAAACCTCTTGCATAGTCGTGGGTTGACTGCTGGAGAAGTAAAACAGAGAGTCCCTTCCAGGGTGGGTTTTCACTGTCTGCCGATTGAATCACATTCTTGCAGGCCTTCTACATGTCACAGTTACAGTTACAATGACTCACAATCCAAAATTCCATTTACCACTCAGTTCTCAGGCACCACAGAGCATCCTGCCACTGTCCAGTTGGCACTGATCACTTGTGATTAACAAAAGAACCTGTGTAAACCATGTGTTTCTTATCATGTGCCTTTTATCAAAAGACTCAAAGCAGATGGTGTCCAATCATTGTTTATAATGTTAGGGTGAATGGGGAAGGAACAGTGTCCATTTCATTCTCTTTATTAAGAAGACTTAATGAGAGGGACCCAGAAGGGGCTTAGTATAGACATGCACAGGGAGGAATAAAAAGTGGAGCCAAGAGTAGGTAGAGATAGCCCAATTCTTGTTAACCCAACTTTACTTTCCTCCTCTCTGGAATCCAGCAGTGGATCCTCCTCGCATCCCTTCCTATATTGTACCTTTTAAGGCAGAATGAGTGATTGAGAAGAAAAAGAAAAGTGAATACAGTACACCCATTACATTTAGCTTTTAAAGTTGTGAATAGATTGTGGTTGTTTGAGGAGGTATTTAGAGAAATTTTGCAAATAGACTTTTCTCCAGCACTCTTCTTCCACAGGCTGTGACCTTGAGTTGGATTCTAGCATAAGAGGGCATAGCACAAGCCTGTGCCTGCCAGGAGTAAGACCACCCATTAAGGGCCACATCTGTGCTTCAGACTGAGCACCATGGGTTTTCACTCTCTTTAATGAGGCTGCACTAGGTTTGGAGGGAGAGGATGACACTGGGTGGAGTGTTTGGGGATGGTTGATATTTGCTACTACTACTAATGAATGGCTATTAATCAAGGAGATGTAGTACCATCTTTTATCATGCTAGGAGCCCTGACAACCTATGTTGATGCATAACGAAAGAGGATATATAGTTCATCTCTGGGTGACACTGCGGGGGTGAGGACAGATGCGTCACAAGACAAGTGTCTTTTTTAGATGATTTCCAAAGGAAGGGAGAAAGGGGAAGTAAGACTATGGTTTCAGAGAATAGATCAGACTTGACATTTGTTTTATTTCGAAGAGTCCTAGCTGTTGGAGATCATGGGATATCCTGGAGACTAAGGGGTCTGTGGGAGAGCAGGTTAACGGCTTGAACGAGGCTACTTCACCACTCAGATATTTCTTGTTCTTCATTCATTATGAAGCTGCCTCCCATGCACATTGCTAAACTCCTATTCAGTGGAATTATATTTTCTGTCTCTACCATCTTATGTAATAATGAGCTACATAGCAAGGGGGCACTAAGCAGAGCAGAGTGCCTTCGGAGGGGCTAGCGTTGATGAGTGGTCTGGGTAGACGTACTCTGTACAGCCATAGACCCTGAAGGACCCATGAAGGAGCCAATGCATGCCACTCACTGTACTTCCTTGATTTTAGAATGCCACCCATTGTAAGAGAGATTTAAGAACATGTTTTTAAGAGAAAAAAGAAACATTTGTACATTAAATATAGAAGCACTACAACACTGAAAAGTGAAAACAATGTGTGGTTTAGCATCATAGAAAAATCATACTGTCCCCATTGGCACCTATACTACTTGACCTGGTTGAATCATTTTTATAGGTTCCACTTTAGGTCAAACTATGAACGACCTAAAGTTGGTTTTCAGATGTCTGTCATATTAACACCTTCATTATTTAGTAAATATTTCTAAGTCCCAAATATGTGCTAAGTTATGGGCTTGGCATTGGCCATTCCAAGAACAAGACAGATGTTTTGGCAGAGGACTGTCTATTTTTATTTTATGAAATATATTTTTATTAATTTTCAGAGAGGAAGGGAGAGGGAGAGAGATATAGATATACCAATGATGAGAGAGTATCATTGATTGGCTGCCTGCTGCACACCCCACACTGGGGATCGAGCCTGCAACCAGGGCATGTGCCCTGACTGGGAATCGAACTGTGACCTCCTGGTTCATAGGTCGACGCTCAACCACTGACCCATGCCAGCTGGGCAAGAGGACCATCTTGAGCACAGGCATGGACATAGGGATCCACAAGTATTTGGGGGAAGCTATGGGTAACTAGTGATTTAGAGAGGACAGTTGTAAAGCAAAAAGCTGAGAGGTGATGTTAGAAGTAGGCTGGGAACAGATTGTGAAGAACCTCAAATGCCAAACAAAGGGTTTGAACTTTATCCTTTAGATAGCAGGGGTCCATTTAAAGTTTTTAAGCAAAGAGGATGACATAATGAAAAATGTCATATTTCTTGTTGTGAAGGGCAGAATATGATTCATCCTGAAAGATGAATCTCAGAGTGAGGCTTTATTCTTTAATTACAGTGAAATTTCCATCAGGTTAACTCAATAAGACTTGAACACATGCATAGAATATTCCTCCCCTTTCCTCTTGGTCCCCAGTCCTGTCCACGTGGTTCTATGGAAGAGTGGGCAAGGCAGAATGTGACTGCTTGAGACAAAGCAATAGAAGCCTCAGCCAGAGCAGAATACTGGATCACTGAGATTTTTGAATAATGACAAGACAGAGCAAAGTTGCTAAAATCTTTTAGCTTGGAAGAGGGTAGAGAGGAAGAAGACAGCTGAGAGTTAAATAGGAAAAAAGATACCAAACACTTGTTTTCCATTAAACAAGTGTTGATTAAAAGGGGGAAGCTGAATCACATGAGGACTGTATTGTCTTAGTTCTGTATGTGGTTATGTCACTACACAAAGAAGAGGAAGTTAAAAGAAGGTCTCAATGATGTAAGGGAAGGTTTTATGAAGGGCAGGACTAAAAAGAGATTCGCTTACCTAAGAAAAGTGCTCCTCATCTAAAACTGTTTCCATGATCTCATCCTGGTTACTCCTGTGATGACCCCAAATTTTCTACCTGCAATCCTTAGCTCAGACCTGACCTAGGCTAAAGTACTTCCCTAAAATTTACAAAATTCAGCATTGTGGATATTTTAGAGATCCTTTGAGTAGAAAAATAATTTCTTCCTAAAGCAGAGATTGGGACTTTTAGGATTGAAAAGCAGAGAGGAGACTGGAAGTATCAACAGTAAGGCATGACTGAATGAAAAGAACGGAGTGGAAAGCTATCAGAGATCATTTCTATTACCAATGTTATCTAATCTAATAAAAGAAAAACATGCAAATTGACCGCACCTCTGCTCTGCCCCAAGCCATGCCCACCAGCCAATCAGAGCAAATATGCAAATTAACCCAACTAAGACGGCGGCCGGCAGCCATGGAGCTGGAGCAAGCAGGAGGCTTGGTTGCCCTGGTGATGGAGGAAGCCAAGCTTCCTGCCTGCCCTGGCCGGCTGTGGCCTCTGCTCAAGGTAACAAAGTTTTGATTATAGAAGATAAATAAATCCCAGATACCTGCTTCCAGCCAGCCTCCACTGGGAGCTTGGATGGCTGGGGACCATGGCCAGCCTGAAAACAGCCATCAGCCCCTCACCCAGGCTGGCCAGGCATCCCAGCGAAGACCCCCATCCTGATCAGGGACACCCTTCAGGGAAAACCAGCTGGCCCCCACCCGTGCACCAGACCTCTATCCTATATAATAAAAGGGTAATATGCAAATTGACCCTAACATCAGAACAACTGGGAATGACTGGTCACTATGACACACACTGATCACCAGGGGGCAGACGCTCAATGCAGGAGCTGCCCCCTGGTGGTCAGTGTGCTCCCACAGGGGGAGCTCTGCTCAGCCACAAGCCAGGCTGATGGCTGCCAGTACAGCGGTGGTGGTGAAAGCCTCTCCCGCCTCCTCAGCAGCGCTAAGGATGTCCGACTGCAGCTTAGGCCTGCTCCCCGCTGGCAAGTGGACATCCCCCGAGGGCTCCCGGGCTGCCAGAGGGATGTCGAACTGTCAGCTTAGGCCCAATCCCCCGGGGAGTGGGCCTAAGCCAGCAGGTGGTCATCCCCCGAGGGTTCCCAGACTGCAAAGGGCACAGGCTGGGCTGAAGGACTCCCCCAGTGCACAAATTTTTGTGCACTGGGCCTCTAGTCAATTATAAAGCACTTTATGTGTTTGCTAACTTGATTTTTAAAATAACCCCATGAGATATGAGGTAAGTAAAATGAGGAAATCGCTCAGAGTTGAAGTGATTTACCAAAGATGACCCAGCTAACTGATGGAAAAGCTGGGACTTGACTTCAGACCTTTTGATTCCAAGGCCAGTGCACTTGTAACATTCTCTTGTATCTAAAATTCACTCATTCATTCAGCAAATACTTTTTGAATATTTCCCATGTGCAGGGACGTATTTAGAATGCTGAATGAAACCTTGGCTATGAAAAGAAAAGAGAGTAGTAACATTTTTAGGGCTTTCTATATGATTGACACTGTGCTGTATGTACACCTCCATCATCACAGGTATCTTTACGCCAATGTTGTGAGATTTAATTACCACCTAACCCCCCATCTCTGTGAGCAAAAGAAGCCCAAGAGCTGTTCAGTCAGTTGGCCCAGAGCAGGACTTGTGGTGGAGCTGGGGTTTGGTTCCAGGTCCAAAGTCTGTGTTGTTCATTATGTTGCCTCTGCCATAGTCATGACTCTTTTAATCACCATAAATTCAACTCTGTCTGTTAGATCCACTAAATTTCAAAGTGGAAAATCATTTTTCCAATAAAACTATACTTAGAAAAAAACGATGTTAATGTGCATACATTCTACCCTCATTATGACATCAACCTCCAAGCCAAACTATTTTGCACGTTAAAAAGAGCTGTTTTTATGATGAATGGTGATTATATTGGCACTTTAATTGAGTCAGAAACCAAGGTACATGAATGTTAGTGCACGAGAAATGTGATTTTAAAAAAAGCTGTTCAGTGTGATCAGAATATATTAGATTAATTTAATACTATCTTTAAATACAAGTTATGCTTTTAAATATGTTTAATCAAATTATTGAATTACATTTACATACATACCGTATACACATTGCCCCTCAAATAACCTCTTTCTTGTAGTTAGTTTCCTATCACGTTCTTAATAGATCTCATGAATGATAAATTTGGATTTTAGGTTTGTGGTCAAAATTCTTCCTTTGTGATAAGAATAGAAGTGTTGCCCTCTTATATTAAAATATAGTAATCCAGGAGGTTAGCATATATTTGGATAAAATGATGTAAATTTAAATAAGCACTTTATACAATAGAGGTTTTGACTAAAATATTGTTTCATTTTCAGCCATATTCAACTATTTATTTGGTTTATTTTATTCTAGTTCAAATTTGTCCATCATTTCTAAAAGAACTTGATTCATATGCCCTTAAAATTAGTACTTGTATTTGATTGATTTAGTATTCAGCAAATTAAAGAGAGGTGATTTAATTTAGGGCTCGTGGTTTTCTTAAGGTCAAATTGCAATTTAAGAGAAAGAATATGGTATGTAAATAATTTAGTCAATTTGGAAGCCTTGAGACAAGTCAAAAGTCCGGAGGCTTTCTGAAAGTGAGATCCTGTATTTTTTCCTTTTCTAATTCAGTCAAAAAGGTAGACTGGCCAGCAAAAGAGTTAATGTAGAGAATGAAGATTTTAAAAATATAATTGTGATGAGTGTTTGGAGGAGTTAATTTGCCCAGATCGTGTTGTGGTCTAGAGCACTACAATATCAGCATTGTCCTAGTAAAGGGTGCGTTAAATCATTCCTGTCAATTACGCTTGGCTGTGACTCCATCGGAGGGCTCCTTTTGTAATAAATTACTGTTTCCAATAATGTGTCTGCAGAGAGTCAGTGAAACACGTTTAGATTTGGAATGTTTAAAGAGCCTTTCTTGCCAGTGGTTGAGTTTGAGCCAGCTCGAATGTTTATAAGAACTCACGAAACAAAGCAAAGTTGAGGATGGCCCGTTTGCTGTTACTCTATCATCATCCGGTTCTTCAACACCGATGCTGCCACCACCATGAACTCTGCTGACCCCACAGTGTGATAGCTGCTCGGGCACAGGGCTGCAGGCAATGATTTGAACTTTTACATATGGAGTGTTGGTACTGCTAGTGGGCACTCCCACTTCAGCACGCAGCATTAACATCAACACTACAACTGTGTCTGCGGCTGTAGACAAGGCCCAGGTTTCCCAGGTGGAGTCACATGAGAAGGTGTTGACACAAGACACGTCCAAACCTGTAGAGAATTTTTGAGTTCATTTGAGCCAAACTGACGACAGTTGCCGGGAAACAAAATCTACCAGATTGAGAAAATGCTCCAGAGAAATGCAGTTTTGCAGCTTATTTTATATATTAGAATCAAAGGAGGAGATGTAAGGAGAGTTACATGCAATCCACTGGTGATCGGTCACGGGGGGCGGGAGAAAGCAAAGCATGGAAATCTCTGGGACTGGCTAAAAAGGCAAAATGGAGAAACACGTATTTCTTTTACATTGGTGGGCACCAGTAGTAACTAACGTTTACAGCACATAGAGATGATGTGTGGGGAGCAAGATAACAATATGGGGGTCTGTGGTCTCCTGTTCTGGTGGGAGGTTGTGCCCTGAGGGATCTGGAAAAGGAGATTAGTCTGACATTTCAAAGGTATGCTCTCTTAGATGCAAAAACACAACAGACAGGCTCAGTTAAGGTAAAGATTGGCCTTGGTCAAGGAAGCTATAAGCTTAGGACATGACTACCTGTTGGGACTTGCTCTTAGTTAGGAATTTTTACGTTCAGACCACCCTATGTAGTTACTTTCATTCTCTGAGTTTGTAAGGCCTGCCATGCAGGCCTCCCCTGAGCTTGCAAGGTCTGGTATGTGGCCCCTTGTTCACCCACAAAGGCATATCTTACAATAACAAAAAGAAGGGGAATAGGCATTGTCTACAGTCTACACCCACAGCTTGATGCCAGAGGAGGGTTATGAACTATTTCCAGGCACATCCTGTGAATGTACAGGTTCCTTTTGCTGGAGCGAGTTACCAGACAAAGAGAGCTGTTTGTTACTGTGGCAAGAGTTCCCAGGGGAAGCCAGTAGCGTTCCTTGTTCTCTGGGTCTTTCAGGAAGACCCAGGAAGGGGCCATTGGAAGATGACCCCGTGGGAGTTGAGATACTTTGCTGTGATCCCATGGCTGGCTGTGTGGCTCAGGACATCACACTTCTGCTGGTCGCTTTGGGGTTCTTTGTTCTGCCTTTCCCTACTTCTCTGGTTTGTTCTTCTCACCCTGCCTTGGCTTTGCTATTGAATATAACTAGAGGCCCGCTGGAGGGTTTTGCTAGAAGCCCATGAAAATCTGGCCATCAAGTAGATTACTTTTTGCTCTTGTTACTGGTGATGTTTGAAATGAATTCTCCTCTGCATATGGGCAGAAGGCCACTGCCAGCAGTTCTGATCAGCTGGGCATACAGTACTTGCCTGGGAGGCTCCCAGCAGCCAGCATGGCAGTGGGGTCCTATTTAAGTAAATAAGCACAATAGTTTATTTTCCACCTGCTCCAGGGGGTTGGAAGTTTTGATCTTGACTTTTAGGGCCTTTCTGAGCTGAGGGAGGGGGTCACTGGATGGGAGAGGAGGCTCCAGGAGAGGAGAAAACCAGAGGCAAATCACCTCAAAATGATTATTGCAGCCAGTGTCTGTCTCTTCAGATGCAGAGATTTCTAGCAAAACAGTTCCAGTGAAATCTGTTAGCAAGTTGAACGGATTTGGAGGTTAAATTTGAAAAGACATCACCGTGCAAATTGCAGAGACCTAGCTGACTTGATTAGTTCAAACTACAGATGGGGAGTCTCGGAACAGGCGGCCGCTGATGGTCTTGGACACCTGGCCCATCTAAAGCTCTGGTGGGAAGGGGCACCTCTTCAGGTGGGGGGTGGAGGGGACAGGTGTGAGCACATGATGAGGCCTTAGTGCAGTGATGGCAAACCTATGACACGTGTGTCAGAGGTGACACGAGAACTCATTTTTTTTTGGTTGATTTTTCTTTGTTAAATGGCATTTAAATATATAAAATAAACATCAAAAACATAAGTCTTTGTTTTACTATGGTTGCAAATATCAAAAAATTTCTATATGTGACACGGCACCAGAGTTAAGTTAGGGTTTTTCAAAATGCTGACACGCCGAGCTCAAAAGGTTCGCCATCGCTGCCTTAGTGTGTCGTTTAATTAGTCCTGAAAAGGGAAACATTGAGCTATGTTATATGTGTTTTAGAATCCGTTGGACGCCTTAACTTTTTCTAAGGTTCCTTGGCCACACCTCCTTTTTTCCCTTTATTTTTGATCACCTAAAGGCCCCAGTTTGTAGATCCTTGATTGTTCAGGAAGGAACCTTTCAACACAAGAAGAACCGTCAAGTAATAGGATTTACATTCATAGACTGGGCCTGAGAAAAGCCATTAGTCTTAGCAGCCCCGTGCCAGTGAGTGGAGCAGAGCTCCGTGCAGGAGCGATAAATCTGCCACCAGATGTCTCTGCAGCCCACTCCACAGGAATGCTAACTACACCCGAGGCTGTGGAAGCTGGAACCGGAGCTTTCTGGTGACTTCGTAGCGTGTTCCCCTAACTTAATAAATTAAGCAGGAACCAACCACTGAGGGTGTGCGTGTGTTTTCTCTCCTTGGGTGCCTTGGCATCACTGGGTGTCCCCCTGACCCCTTGGTTATATATTTCCCTGGACGATTCCCTTCTGAGAAGGAGGAGAGGAGTTGAAGGTGCCCCAGAATGAGGGAGGAAGCACTGGCAGGTGCAGGCAAAGACAGTGACAGTGAAGCCTGCTAGTGCTGTGTCTTACCCTGGGGTGGCTCTGTGGTGCCGTTACACTGCTGGGGCCAGGAAAGGAATGCCACTGAACCCAGGCTCCTGCTGGCCTCCAGCCACTCAGCACAGGGCTAGGGGCTGAGCACCGAACACAGTGATTCACCTCCCTGCTTGTTTAAGTCTGTTTTAGAAGCTTTGAAATATTTCATTGGAAGGTGGACGGGCAAGTTAATTAGGCAAATTAAGTATATACCTGGGGAAAAGAGAATTGATGGTGAGTGCAGCAGGTGCCTAATCTTTGAAGTAGGAGATGACGAAGAGACCCCAGGAATTAATCATAAAGATAGTTCAGGGAAAGAAATCCCACCCAATTAGTTTGGCTAAATTTGACATCTACAGGCTGATCTGTCCTGGGTACAGTAATTTAAGCTGTAACTATCCTTTCACGTGTGTCTCGATATGACCAAATGATCTGACACAGAATCTCCACATGGCACTACTGTCACCTGTCTTCCTATTTTAGTAGAGTAAGTGTGGTACCTCCTGTAATTTCTCGGATGACCACACAGATATGTGGTCTTTGGAGAACAGCCTAAGTCAGATCATTGTCTGGCAATGGTCTTAACAGATTTAGGAATGTTTCCAAATCAAAGGCTGGAATACAAAAATAAGAGTCAGTCGGTGGGTGAATTGGTAGCTGAAGAACACAAGAGGACATTTAATATAGAACAGCCAGAAACAAAATTTGATTTGAAGTGATTTACCCATTTCATCAGATCATCATCGTCAACACATCATCAGCGTCAATAGCAACACTCTCTTTCATGTAGGGTAGAGGATGGGATATGAAGGATCATAAAATACAGTCCTGATGTAATTCCAAAACAAACAGAGCCTTAAAGAATTGTCATCGATTCTCTCCCCCCGCCCCCCAAAGGTCACACATCCATACAATAAACTGTTTCCAGACATCTGTGGAGGGTGGGTTTTGTGAAAACAAGAGGCAGCACATTGGTGTGGAGGCTCAGTGCTTACGGTTCTGTCAGTAGAGCATGATTCAATGATTCTTTTTTTTAACAGCTTACAGAGAACGGTGAAGAGAGGATAGAGGTGCAGAACCATCACCAGATGGAGCAGGAGGGCCCTTCCGAGGCCCCCAGTGAAGGACTGTATTCCCTGAAGATCCGAAACACTACCAGCTGCAGCTCGGGCACATACAGATGCACTCTGGAGGGGCCGGAAGGGCAGAGAAACCAAAGTGGCACAGTGACCTTGAAAGTGACAGGTGAGGTGATCTGCTGCACTTGTTTTCTTCTTGCAAAATGCTTGTGCACTTTCTGTAGGTGTTAAAATTGACCCTCTCCGCCGGAGCCTAAGTCAGAAGCTTTGGAGCACATCTGTGGCTGAAAGCTAAATTCTACTGCAAGAATGCCATCACTTGTCCTTTTTTCTGTAAATGAGGACAGATCCACCCAGCCTGACTGGGGAAGATGCCTCATGTAATTAACTTGACTGTCGTTTAGTCATGGAAGAATGCTGTGGAGCAAATAGGAAGTATCTAAGTCTGATTTTTGGAAGATAGAGAAATTGTGTGGTCACCAAACACCAGATAACTGTGTACTATTCTGCTCATTTGGGGCCTTGAAACATAGTTGCTTCATGTTTCTACCTTTTTAACACGAGAACAGCACTTCTCTCTCCCTTTATAGAGGTTAACGTTCCCAATATCTCAACTCAGGCCAAAGGAAAAGAGTACAGCAAGAAAATCATGTTGCAGTGACTGACACACATTTTTGCTCCATGAATCAAGTGTCAAGACAAGGATCATCTCCTTCTTGGATTTTTTTTATAACATCTTTATGTAGCTTAAATATGCTTTGCATTTGACTTCTGCCCAATTCTTGTTAGTGGCTGAAACTTGAAATGACTAATGTTGTCACATAATCCCTGATTTTTTTTTTACAATAGCTACTTTTTCCCATCCAGTATTCCAAAGGAATCTGACTCAAGATAATATTCTGATTCTCCCAAGAACACAATAAGTGTTTATTGGTCAGTGTTTGATTTGGTTCACTGTTACACACACACACACACACACACACACACACACACACGCATGCACACACACACACACACACACACACCCATCACAGCATAACCCTTGTCCGTCTCTAGCCCTTTACACTGCTTTGTTTGTCTTTGTAGAATTTCCTACACCTGACATGCTCCATTCTCTCCTTTCGTCTCTGCTGTCTCTGGCACAAGTAGGCACTCAATGAATATTATGGTAGAAATGGGAGAAACCCAGCAGGGAAGAGCAGAGATGAAGTGAAAGCAAAGCTGATTTTCTTTCCTTTCCTCTTCGAAGGCCTGCAAGTTGCTAGGTGGTTAGACTCTAGAGCACTGATGGCGAACCTTTTGAGCTCGGCGTGTCAGAATTTTGGAAAACCCTAACTTAACTCTGGTGCCGTGTCACATATAGAAATTTTTTGATATTTGCAGCCATAGTAAAACAAAGACTTATATTTTTGATATTTATTTTATATATTTAAATGCCATTTAACAAAGAAAAATCAACCAAAAAATGAGTTCTCGTGTCACCTCTGACACGCGTGTCATAGATTTGCCATCACTGCTCTAGAGTCACTTAGATCTGGTTCAGATGTTAGCTATGCTGTTCCTTAGCATGTTATCTTGGACAAATCTCTGATCGATTCTAAGCCTCAGTTCTTTCATCTCTAAAATGGAATAATAATTTCTACGACCGGCTTGCTATGACAGTTAAATGAGATATTGCATTAAAATGCTAAGTACAGTGCCTGGGGTAGACTGTGTGCCCAATACACTGTAGGAAGCATTAGGCCAGTGATTCTAAACCTTGAGTCATAGGTTCCTGTGAGAATTCATCCCTAGACTATTGCACTAACTTTTAAATCCAGTTTTAGGGGTTGACAGTTTTCTTGAGGTTGTCCCTGGGAAGAACCCCCCAATCATCTGCACTCCATCTGCTCCTGCCTGGCCTTCAGGGAGACTCAGTTAGCAACCTTGCTTCCCCAAGCAGCACATAGGATGTCATGTCTGAGTGGGGAGAGGCTGTCTCTGCCATGTCCCCTCCTGGGCTGAATGCCTCACTCGGCCTCCCAGAGGGTTGCAACCACAGCCTTTAACCCCTCTGGGGAGCTTGTTCTGTAGGCCACCCTTACCATCAGTCTTGGTGGAGAAGCTTTAATAATTTTACAAAAGTGTGTCTACTTACCCAGCAACAGCTGGGCAGCTCGCTGCCTCATTTTGTAGTCCTGCAATCCTCCTGATGTCAGGACACCCAGCATTCTACACAACACAATGAAGATAGATAGATCAACAACTGGTGGTTCATCTGATATAAATGCAAATTAAAAGCCAGGAAACCCCGGACATTTGAAATGGAGACTGATGGGCAGCAGGATAAGTCTGGACCTGACTCCTGACTCTGCCATCTGCCATAGTCCCTCAGCCTCTCTGAGCCTTGATTCCTTCATTTGTAAAATGGGATGCTCAGACCTGTCCCAGAAGATTCAGTGAGATGCTACGTGTCAATCCCATTGCACACAGCTGGATAGAGTGAGAGTGAGCGCTGGCTGCCGCCATCACCGCCACTGCTGTCGTTACTGTTGTTCTTCCGATGGCACAGATGTGAGGACAGTAATGGGAGACAGGGACTTAACGAGCAGGAACAAAGCATCTTAGCTTTTTATTATGATAGAAAAGCCCTGTTAAATGGCTTCATATTTCACCTATTTTTTTAAAGGATGCCATAAGGAGCGCAGAGAAGCAACTTTTAAGAAATACAGAGCCGAGATTGTACTGCTGTTGGCTTTGGTGGTTTTCTACTTAACACTCATCATTTTCACTTGTGTAAGTATCTTCTTAAGACATCTGTTATTACTAAAAGATCACCCGGGGCACCAATCTGAATGTTTTGTAGACAGTGTAAGTCATTTAATAACAGAGAGCTAGTCTCTGTGCCCTGGACTGATTGAGCCCCCGGACTGTGAGAATCATTACAACAAGCTCCCAGCTTGTTTTTTTGTCCTGTGGCTCTGCACAGAGCACTGGGATGAGACATGAAGTAATATATTGAAGGAAATCTGAGAAATGCCTCATGGTTACAGCGGTGGAAAGGGCAACACCTTCTGTCCCCCAGCCAGGACAGAGGCACGTTCTTGTAGGCCAGTGAGCATCACAGCCACACAGGGAAAGATCAGTGTCGTTCACCTGCCCTCCAACTTTTTCCTTTTAGGGATTCTCTCCTTATATTTTGTTACTTCCACTCACTTCTTTAGAATTAACCCTGCGAAGCCAGAGCAGTAGGGAACACAGAGAGTGTCCTGTGGTAGCGGGTGGCTGGCTACTTTTTAGGCATCCTTGACATGCCTGTGAGCTATTGACAGGAGGCTCCAGCTTAGAGACTCTGAGCCTCTTCTGCATAGCTGCTCACCTTGGTTGACTGAGGGGGTTGTGGGGGAGCAGGGTCATCTCTGGGCCTGACCCATGAGGAAATGATCTTCCCCATCTGCCTCAATGCCATCAAGAAGGACTGGCTACGTAGGGACCAGGACAGATCTCACCCAGGAGCTATGCCAGGGCTCCTTTTTTTGGTTGCTGATTGGATCTCTATATTTACTGTCTTGCCTCTCTGGTCATGTACTCCTCTCTCTGGTTGCTATTCTAGACATTAGTTAAGTAAAAGACTCTGGTGAGCACCTACTGTATAGAAGGCATGGAGCTAGGCACTGTAGGGGTGTAAGACATACTTCCTGCTCTCAAAGAGCTTGTAATTTTGTCTTTAAAGTTATTTGCATATAAGATAGTTAGAATTACTGGGCAGTAAATTTTAAAAGTGAGTGACTTTAGTTTTTTTTTTTTTTTTTTTTTTTTGCAAATGCCTGTTTCTATGGGCACTGATTTTTCCATATAGATAACTAACAGTAGAGGCCTGAAATGACCCCAGTCTGTAACCAGTGCATCTCCTGGTTAGAGTTTAGAAGTAGCAGTGAAATAGACCAAGCCCAGTGTAGAGTGTGTGAGTAGCCAGCGTAATGAGGGCTTTCAAACCAAATGTCCAGGCAGCCCTTAGTGAATGGAGTCTAAACTGAGGTGACAACTGGTGCATTTCTCCAAATATTCACTTCTCACTTATCTCTTTTAATGTGTTTTTCAGAAGTTTGCACGACAGCAGAGTATTTTTCCAGATTTTTCTAAACCTGTAATGGAACGAGCATTTCTCCCAGTCACCTCCCCAAACAAGCCTGTGGAGGTAGTGACTCTTCCCAAGACAGAACTGGTATGAGCAACTTTCTGCAGGATGTTTCTCCTAAAGTCGAAGGCTCCGTGGTGTGCCTGTGTGTCACCCAGGACAAAGAAGAACGCGCCCTACACCGAAGGTGGCAGCCTTCCTGGGAATTCCTTCACCTGACCGAAACATCTGAAAGGGAATCCCACCGCACTTGCTGTGAATAGAATTTTGAAAACCATCACATGACCACATAGCATGGGCCACTGGCTGGGTGCTCTCATGTGCTGCTTCCTCACAGCTACCTTCTCAGTGCTCTATTCAGCTATCTGGTCAACCTCTTTGAACTTTTTTCAGTCACATAAAAGCTATGGTGAGATGCAGTGGAAAAGGGTCTTGGGAAATGTGAATCTCCAGAGCTGGCCCTGGGACAGACTCTTGAGGACAGCTGCACATCTGGGAAACATCTCTTTGAATTTGCTATGTTTCTTGTACTAGCCCAGATGTTTTATGTCTGGAAGAAATGGACAGGCCATGCTGTGAGACAGTGGGGAATATTTAGCAAATGGTTTCCTGGTGTGAAGGCTCTGCTATTACTAAGGGGTATTATGTGTACATAGAAATATCGGTTGACGAACTGTTCCCCAACAGGGCCTTTGCATCTGGGAAAGACTTGTGTAAAGAAGCAATAAAAAAGAATGCCACCTTTATTTTTATATCTCTATAATGCTTGTCAAAGAAGGACTTGTATTTTTTCTCCCTTTGAAATTTATATCTACAGCTATCATTTCTAACTGACAAGCAGCCTGACTGTAGAGAGTGAGAGGACATCACCTGGGGTGACAACAATGGGACAGAGACCCGTTTACTGGCTTGTGACCCAGTGGAAATGTCGGACCAATCATGCAATCTGGGTTTAGTCCCAGTTGTCCCCACTACCTGTATCATCTTGGGCAAGATCCTATAGTTTCTACTGTCTCGGTTTATAAGACAAAAGCTGTTGTATGAGTTGATTGAAATAATGTGTGTGAAAATGCTCTAAAAAGTATAAAGTACTCACTGTACACGTTTGAAGTTTCATTGTGTTATTATCCTTATTGCAGTGGTGTTCTGGGCAGGAGAATGACTTCTACTTTTTACGTTTTGCATTGTCCCAAACAAAAAACCCTACAAGGGAGGCTTTCCCGTAGTCTTCTGTATAAGGTGCATTTGGGGAGTGAGGAGGTCAGTTCAGGCGCCTGTTCCTGAAGCACCAGCCAGAAGTCCTCTCCACAAGTCGTTGGGTCGAGCCGCTGGGACGCAGGGAGAAGGAAATTCACAAATGTTATGTAGATGTTTGGGCAAGTGTTGTGTTTTTTCTTATCAAATTTGTCCCTTTCCCTACTTGTTTTCCAAAGAGACGTACCCCTTTAGTAGAGTGTGCATTACCTACACTAATGTTAGAGAGTAAAAGGGATGCCAACTTGATTTAGGGTTTTTGCCTCTTTGTCACAGATTTCATGTTATTAAATGTATCCATGTGAATAGGGAATGTTTTTCCTTTTCTTTTTTTTTAAGATTTTTAAACTGATTTTTAGAGAGAGAGGAAGGGAGAAGGAGAAGGAAACATCAATGTGAGAACATAACATCAATTGGCTGCCTCTTGCACGCCCTCTACCGGGGATCAAGTCAGCAATACAGGCTTATGTCCTGACCTGGAATCAAACAGGTGACCTTTTGGTGCATGTGATGATGCTCAACCAACTGAGCCACACTGACCAGGGTGGAGTGTTTGTTTGTTTTTTTTAATTTAAATTTTTTCTAAGACTTTGGAATGAGTTTGGGATGTCTGTAAATTAGTCCAAGAACCTGAACCGAAGGTGAAATTCTAGAAATGAAAGACTGGCTGAGTCCTTCCTCTGACAGAGAGGACATTTATGACAGGTAGACCTCTGTTAAATGGCACCCCTGAATCCCAAAGGTGCCCCTGAATCTATCCTAGCATTGTGTTGCCATCAGGCAGTGCATGATCAGCTTGACGACATGCATGACCATAGGTAGGAGGTATGGAGGAGGAGGGTTTCTACTTCAGAAGGGTATGCAAAGTCATGAGCTCTGTATCTGGGATTCATGGGGCTTCACTCAAGATTCTCAAATAGGTCCATTACTCCCCAAATGGTAAGGACAACTAGTGCAAGTGGCTGTAATAGTTATAAAAGCATCATAGGTGAATCCATTTTGGAAAATGGCTCTTTGTAAAGATGAATGCCCATAAAATGGCAGTAAAGTTATAGATTCCTTTTCAGTGGAATCTATTTACCAAAAGTGCTGGGGAGACTTGCTGAATGAGTCATGTTGTCTTTGGAGGATTAATTCACAATGAAACTAAATGCTTCATAGCCATTAGAATTACAGGATCTGGAAAACTAGGGCGGGGCAGCCCTTATCAGTCTGGACTGACTTATGCTGAAAACTTGATGGAAATGTTGTAGACTCAACATTTCATACCTAATATTTGGTAGAAATATATATATATATATAAATATATATATATATATATATATATACACATATATATATATATATATTTGTGTGTGTGTGTGTGTGTGTGTGTGAGAGAGAGAGAGAGAGAGAGAGAGAGAGAGAGAGAGAGAGAGAGAGAGAAAGAGAGGAAGAGAGAGGTGAGGAGGGCAGAATTTATCAAGGAGACAGCGTTTTCCACTGCCTCAATTAAGGCCTATCAAGGTAGTTCATAAGAAGGTAGATAATCATGGACCATATTTTTTGTCTCCACTGTCAGGGAAATCTTTGTTCTCAAGGCTTCCTTTTGTCTATGGAATTAGAAATACAGTTATAATAATTTAACCTGGTGATGTTGCAAGACAAATACATGAATATCAATTTCACATTCTTTCAAAAGAAGGCCTATGGTTTTTGTTCTCATAATAATTCTTAACCTGGTTCACCACAGAAAATACTGGGCTGCACCTGGGGAACCCACAGAGCCCGGTTATTTGCTAGGCTGGCAGAGGAAAAGATGTGACAGCGGCCTGTGGGCAGAGAAAGCACACGAGGCTCATGTGTTTGACCCCATGGCATAGCCAGAGCTGGGAATCTCAGAATAATTCTGTTGGATTCTCCAGCTCTTTCCTCATTGGAAACTTTATTTGGCGGTATTATCTAGCTGATTGTTTAGTACTCCATCTTTCCCATGTAAAAGTAGCCAAAGACCTAAGAATCTTAGATGGAAGCTGTTTGCTTAATTCAATAATTGTCCCTCATAATTTTGCAACCGTTTGTTGACATAGCCAGGTTTTATCCAATTGGTTGGTAAGATGCAATAAATCAGTTCTTTGGTCAGGGTCTATTATTGCTATTCATTGTCTCCTTGAGATTAGATATTCTCTAAATTTCACCTTTAAATTGCATAAGAAATGACAATTCGACCACCTGTCTTTTTGTAGTGTGTGTGTGTGCGTGCGTGTGTTGAGTGAGTGAAATCAAACATAAGCATATTTGCTGAGTATACACCCTGGACAAAAGACTGTTGTAGGCACTTTATGTAGAACCCAGAAAACACAAGACAATCATTCATTTCAAGGAGCTTACAATCTAGTGGAAGGACAAATGAGCTCCGAGTTGTATGTGCAGCTACTTGTTTTACTTAACATTAGGGAAGTATACAAAGAATGGTACAGAAAAATTCATGTGCAGTCCATAGGAACTTGGACTTGAAAGATAAGCAGGATTTTGAATGGTAGTAATGGGAAAAGGTGGTGGTAATGGCAGGGGCACAGTCTTTCAGGCAAAAAGGTAGAGAACACACATGAACAGGAAATGATATGAGAGCTTGGTAGGCACAGGGCACCCACAGTCCAGGCCAAGTAGGGAGGAGGCAATAATGGAAGACAGGCAAGTTACAGAGAATTTGCACAGTGGGGCAGTTTTGAAGGGGCCTGGGTTGGAGAGCCATATAATTAGATTCATTTCTAGGACAATAACCAGAAAAACGAAGTGAAAGATGAGATGGAAGGGCTGTAGGGGATAGGAAGCAGGAAGACTATGCAGGAAGCAGATGGAAGCCCAAAGAAGCATAGCATCAGTGGAAGGGAAGAGGAGATGGAAGCATGCTGGCTCTTACACGTTGATCTTTGCAATTTTTAGTGCTGGGTTTTCCTATGCTCTTAGCTGCTGTACATATTTTTTATTTTTTGCTTAGGTCTTCTTTCCTTTTATAAAGATAGAATGGAAAGAAAAACTATTTCTTCTATCTTAACCTCGGCATCACAGGCAGAACTTAATCATCTTAGACGGAAGTCCCCATGTGTCACGGCTGCTGTGATAACATACAGCTCTGGTGCTGCTGCAGTCACAGATATTATGTGGTGAGAGCTGCGGTCACAGACGGCACGTGGTGAGAGCTGGTTTTATCCATCTTTCCTCCCTCTCCTGCCTCAACTTTGCTGTCCCAGCAGAATACTCCTGGCTTCCCCTATAATTTGATATTATATTTGATCAGTGAGGTTGATTTAGGAAACATGGAGGGCATCACCCCAGCTCTGTGGGTTTGTTGTTCTGTGTCTACAGCCATGTAGCTCATGTTTGCTTCTTTCACTGGTCCTGTACCTTTTTATACTTTTGTTCAACTGATCACACGTTAACATAATTGCTCCTTAGATATTTTTAAAAATAAAATCTTCCAGCAGTTGGCTGACTAACAGACTAACAAAGCATTAAGATAAACCAAAAGACACCTTCAGGGAGCCTAACGGGCGGTGTGTGGTGTGAATACGTTTTAGAGGAGAGGAAGATGTGGCATATAACACTGCTTGTGGCCCCAGAGATTGAGATTGTACACGAGCCCCATCCCCTCCTTCAGAGACAAGCCATTTCACTTGCAGATAGCTCTCTTTTCTTTTCCACTTCTGTATTTCATTCTCCCCGTGGGATTCCCGGCAAGGGCACAGTGAGGTAACGGAGAGCTATCAGGGAAGCATCATCCAGGCGGGTGTTTCCATGGTTCCTGAGAAGTTAGGGTGAAGGGAGGTGGCACAGGTTGGGCCTGGAAAGCAAACCTTCAATTCTTTCCTCCTTTTGATGCATCAACACGTACAGCATCCCTCTGGGCAAGGGAGCCAGCTCTCGCTTAGTGGTTCATTCAGATTCTGCATGAGAAGGAGAGGTTGTTTTATTTTTCATTACAAGGGGGACGATTTCTTCAAATTGACCATTTTCCCCCTCACTCTCTTCCAAAGTAGCCTGTTTACAATCTACCCTTTAGATTACAGTACTGAGACAAGTGGAGAGAAATTCAGACATTGAAAAGCTTTGAGACATCCCACAGGGTTGGAACGCTTTTTTCAAAGGGAAGGAAATCTGCAAATGTGTATGTACTTGCCTTGGTCCAGAAAGAGCCAGCTGGACAGCCCGTAAGTGGCTCCCGTTCAGCAACAACAAAAGCCATGTCAGAAGCCAGGGGGCAGGAGGCTGGGAACTAATAATAATTTTGCACTTACACAGCAGTTTTCATCCTAGACCTCAGAGTGTGTTCTAAACATTAATTAAATTGCCCCACAGCTCTGAGATGGCTGTGTATCACTATTTCCAGTGTGCAGGGGCGGAGGGAGGAGAAATGCTGCGATGCATGGTGTGCACTCAGAAAGAGCAGAGGGTCCTTCTTCCCTGTGACCAAGGCCGTCATCATAGAAAACCCCAGGACCTGTTATTGAGGCCTGCCCTGCACGTGGGAAAAGGTAGCTTGGGTGAGACTGTGTCCTCCAAAAAGACATGTTGAAGTTCTAATACCCAGTACCTGTGACCTTACTTGCAAATAGATTCTTTGTAGATGCAGTCAAGTTAAGATGAGGTCATAGTGAAATAGAGTGGGCGTATCTCCAATGGCTGGTGCCCTTAAAAGAAAAGAAACATTTGGACACAGACACAGAGAACAGAATGCCACGTGAGGATGGAGGCAGAGATTGGGGTGAGGTGTCTCCAAGCCAAGGAATCGAGAAGGGGCAATGAAAAAAATCTTTGGAGGGCGTGTGGCCCTGCTGACACGTCCGTCCTACATGACTCAGTCTGCCATTAGACTGTGGTTTGCGGAGAAGCTGCTTCCTCCTCTGCTTTGCCTCAGGTCAGCCCTGTCCCAAGATTCTCCTCGTCTCCTTTTCTAGGGCCCCGAGGGCTGCTGGGAGCGGTCCAGCCGGCAGGGGAGCTGCAGCCTCTCTCCCTGCAGGCTCTGACGTGGGTGCACATCCAGGGAACTGGAGAAGGGGAGCTACACAGGCATCTCAGCTGTCAATGGAATCCTTTTCCGCAGCCTGGGGGCCATGTAGTGCAAAGAAAGGAGGCAGAAGTTGCTCCTGCCAGACCAGGCCAACGAAGAATCAGCAACCTAACATTCTTTGAAAGTGAATTCTGATCTCAGTTAAATGGGAACTCTAATTTACCTTAACAGAAACAATCTTTGCCAAATGGCTCATCGTCTTTTCATTTTTTAATAAATGCAAACAAGTTTTTAGTATAACTTCTTATTTCCCCAGGCTCTACATAACCCAGGGTATATGTAAAGCCTTGATAAAAATAAAAAGTATCTTTAATGTTGAGTTCCTCCACCAAATTCGGCTGGTATCCCGAACACAGGCCCAATTCCTTGTGGGTACCCAGTGACTCACCATTGCCCTTGGCCAGCCATCATGCTTTGCTTTGGGAGGGCCATACCGCAGTTACTCTGCCACCTGCTGGAATGATTTAGCAACTGCATCCTACATTCCTGTGGCTTAGGTCTCCTGAGGCTGACTTGCAATTTGTAGCTGTTTCTGTAGCAGCTGCTGGGCCCTTAAAAGCTGGAAAGGCCTCTCTTACCAATAAAAGCTTCCTAAATAAAAAGCTAACTTCTTGAAATTTCTCTCAGTTCCTGGAATCGGGGCATTTTCTACCACCCCAGTGCTGCATTCAGAAACATCTGTTCCTCTACAATCAGCCAAGACCCACAGTAGGGCCCAGGCACTGGACAAAGACTTCTTTGATAGTGCTTTAATTGGGCTCCTCAGAGCCCTCAGCTGACTAGGCCCGACCATGGCTTCCTCTCTGTCCCTGTAGAATCCACTTGAGCGAACAAATTCTAGGGAAAATTTCCCACCCTCAGTACCTGGCCACCCTTACTACCTTATCCTGGCCTGCCTCAAGCAAGACTTCTGTTGAGTCAGTCTAGCAAGAATCCCTCTTACCGCTCCTCTCTCTGTTAGTAATTTCCATCCACTGACCCTCACTTGCTCCTTCACTACAGTTGACCTTTTTTTGTTGTTGATAATCCTCACCCAAGGATATTTTTTCCATTGATTTTTAGAGAGAGGAGAAGGGAGGGGGAGAGACAGAGAGAGAGAAACATCGGTGTGAGATGTTTCTCTTATATCGATTGGTTGCACGTGCCTTTGACTAGAATCAAACCCGGGATTCTTCAGTCTGCGGGCTGATGCTCTATCCACTGAGAAAACTGGCTAGGGCTATAGTTGACCCTTGAATAGCAAGGGTTTGAACTGCACAGATCCACTTATACTCCCATTTTTTTTAATAAATACATTTTTCTCTTCCTTATGATTAATACCATGTTGATTTCTTTAGCTTACTTTATTGTAAGAATACAGGATATAATATACAGTGTATATAACATAAAAATATTAGTAGTTTAGTTTTGGGGGAGTCAGGAGTTACACATGGATTTTCGACTGCTTGGGAGTTGGCCCTCCTAACCCTTGCATTGTTTAAGGGTCAAATATGTAAATCCCCACTGTTCTTGGGATCTGAGTTGAGCTCAGTCTCTCTCCTACTACAGAACCCCACTGTAGTGGCCCCCATTGAATAAAGTCTATCTTATTATCTTTAGTCTTTAACAAGTGTGATGAATAATTTTTTCTTTAACCCATTTCAGCTGTCACTGTGGCTGCCCTGCCCACACAGGGCATCACCGGTTGGGACAGACATTCTCTCTCATCTTTTTTTTTGGGGGGGGGGATTTTTATTTATTCATTTATTGTCTAAAGTTTTACATATGTCTCCTTTTTCCCCCCGATTGACCCGCCCCTCTCCCCCCCCCAGCCATTTCCACCCCAGGCACTAGGACTATATCTCTCTCATCTTTGAGACTCTTAACCCCAGGAAGGCCCAGACCCTTTAGATTTAAAGTCTTTCAATAATCTCTCTATTGAGGTTGGCAGCCATATATTTTAGATTTGGGAGGGGATTTGTAATTTCAAATCATCGCTCTCATTGCCAGCAAATGAGTCCTGAAATTTTTGTTAAAAAGAAGTCTCCATATTTTCTGCTCAGGTAGACCAGAGCTCCCGCGCACCTGCTGGGTGATGTTCACCTTCCCTCAGGGTCCTACACCCTGCCTTTCCAGGGAGATCCCAGACCAAGTATCCGGGGTCTGCTCTCCTTTGTGACCCTCTGCATAATTTAGCTCAGAGTCACAGCTGGCTGGCTGGGAGGTGGCCAGCTAGGCCTGCTTTCTTTGTTTCCCAGGTCCTGGGGACTAGAAAGGAAGGAGCACAGGAGGAGGAGGGGGCGGAAGAGGAGCTCTTTTGTTCTTTCTCCTCACTGCCTCTCTGCCTAACATCATGCTGGTGGGGAACCCGATGTGTTAATATGACTGCATTTTCTCTCATCAAAATCCAATCTCAGTGTCCCCAGTGCCAATGCTTGGTAAAGAGAGGGCCAGACCTACCCTTGACCATGATAACAGGAAGCAAAGGTGGCCTGGAGACTTTGGGCACATGCACAGACCAATTTAGAGATGGTGAGAAAGAGGACCCATGGGGCATTTCATTGCTGGGACCGGGGGCTGGAGTAGGCACATGAGGAGCACAGGTTTTGTGGCAGGTACTTTACACCTATTTGCTTTTCTCACTTTTCAGACTAGGTAAGCAAACCTCAGAAAGGTTAAATAATGACCCAGGTCCTGTAGCTCATGAGTGGAGCCAGGATTCAGACTTAGGTCTGCAGATCCATTTGACTTCTTTGTCCTGGCTCTTTCCACTCAACACTATTCCTCCCACCAGGGGAATGTGTGTGCTCCTGGGAGCAGCTATGCAGTCCTCACACGTCTTCTGTAGAAGGAGTCTGGCTGTCTTTGGTTTACTGCCCCTCTGGGCCTCAGACCTTGCTACCATTCCTGTGGTTTCCAATAAAATGTTCATAATAACCTCCAAGGTGACAGAAATGGAACCCGTCTGCTGACATCTGGAAGGGCTCAGGGCTGCATTGGTGCAGGCTCCAGGCTCAGCCCATACATCCCCTAGAAACCTCAGACAGTCCAAATCAGATACCCAGGCAGGGAAGGGCATGAACAAAATGGCAACCTGGCCTGGAGATTCCCCTGAGACAGTTGTGAGCCATGTCTCTTGGTAAGGCCCATCTGTGCAACAAGCCCTTGGGGAGCAGTGGCCCAGTCTGACAAGTGACCTTGATTGAATTACAGTCATGTTTTCAGTTCGTTGAGCCAGTCTTGGCCAATTTCTCTGGAGTGTTAGGTGCAAACACAAGTCTGCGACTTCACATTGCACATGCACTTGTCTGCCTCTTCCCCTTCTCTATTTAAAGTACTTGTCCTGTGGCTTGTACAACCAACATCTTTCTCTTCCCTGGTGCGAGTGAGAGTCTCCAGGCCTCCCTCCCCCTGCCGCCGAATGTGCAGCGAAGCAATGAGGACAAGGATCTTGTTCCAAGCCCACTGAACAGTGCTAGCATTTAGTGACCTTCTGCACCAGTAATTCCATCCTTCGGGGATTGAAATTGATTTTCCTCTGTTCTGTGTGTGAGCACAACCCGAGGGTACAGCTCTGTTACAAACACTGTTCTCAGGTGTGTATTTAAAGGTGAGCAGCAGCATTCTTGGGAAGATAAATGAGAAAAGTTGTTTTAAGAATGCCCTCTATAACCTCTACAAATGAACAGGATGTGCGCTTCCATTTCCAAAGAGTAGCTTTCCATTACTCCATGCTGGTGTGTGTGTGTGTGTGTGTGTGTGTGTGTGTGTATGTATGTGTGTGTGTGTGCACGGTGGGGTGGCGATGGGTGTGTCTGAAGCTGTAAGAGACTGTGTATATCTGTCCAAGTTCATGTCCAAATGGCCAGGTCAAGAGCAAGGCAAGCAAAGCGCTTACTTTTGATAGCAAGATTTAGGGAGATTTCAGAAAAGCCAGCAACCAAGATAAAATGTTGAATGTCATATATTTAAAAAAATCTAAATTAATGCAAAAAATCCACAATGAGAAAAAGATCAACATTTTAAAAGACACCATTGACATGACTGGTTTTTTCCTCTTGCCTCAGACACCAACATGACTTGATGTGGCACTTCCTAATAAACTTCCTATATTTGTTCAAGATAGATTATTTACTTTTAAAATATTGCATAAAATATTATTTATTTTGATGCCTGAGTTTTCTGGTGTTCCCTTAAGTTTAGCACACCAGATAAATGGACACCTCCTGGCCTCAACCCCTGTTTGCATGGCCTGAATCAGTGGCAGGGCTGTTTGGAGAATGGTTAAAGAGTCTACCTGGCATTTCTTTTCAGCCTGAAAATGAATTGTTGAATATTTCTTTAGATGAAAACTATTTAAGCCAGAATGGCACTCAGATTTTATCATTTTCTTGGCCATAGCTAACGTTATCTTCAGTACCAAGTGGACGTTAAGTAGAATTGGTTAGTGTCAATTCTGTATATCCTTCCGGTGGTGCAAACAGTCCATGGGAGGACCCCGTGAGGATCTTGGGAGATGCTCACGTTGAATGTGGGCGCCCAGTCCTTGCTGACGATGTCTGTAGAGCAGCCTCAGTCTCCTTGCCTAAGCTGCCTGGCTGATTGCACGGGCTCAGCTATGAGCCCAGAAGCACTTCTTGCTCACATGTCATTGTCACTGGTGTGCTCACAGCAGCAGGCTGTGCGGGTGCCATTTCAGTAGCTGCTCTTTAGGAATTTGGCCTGATGGCTTCTGTTGCTTCTGGAAGAGCGAACTATTTCATAATTATAAACTTGACCTTCGCACACACTGGACTGTTAACTGGCAAATCCATCGAACCTGAAATTAAACAACATTTCCTGGTGAGAGATGGGAAAGTGGTTGAAAATATCACAGCAACCACGTTGCCCAACTTATAATAGTCCTTCACATCCAATATCCCAAACCTTTCATGGGTCTATTAACCAACAAGGTGCAAAGGGCAACATGGTGAGTTTGGAGGCCAGCCATTTAAAATAAGAGGTCAGCGAGAGGCTGCCTGGCTCTGGTTTTTAGTTGAACGGTTCCAGTGTATTCTTTCTGACCTCAAATCTGTTCTTCCTCTTCTTGTGTGTGTTCTTTGAAGAGTTGACATTATCACTTATATCCAACCTAATGCTTCCAATTTTATCTCCTTAACGATTTGACCCACCTCTCCTGCCAGAGGGATTTTTAAAAAAATATATATATTTTATTGATTTTTTACAGAGAGGAAGGGAGAGGGATAGAGAGTTAGAAACATCGATGAGAGAGAAACATCGATCAGCTGTCTCCTGCACACCCCCTACTGGGTATGTCCCAGCAACCAAGGTACATGCCCTTGACCGGAATCGAACCTGGGATGCTGAGTCCGCGTGCCAACGCTCTATCCATTGAGCCAAACCGGTTTGGGGCGCCAGAGGGATTTTGTTAGAATGCTGAAGTGATTGTGTCACTATACCTTTCCAAATCCTCTGCAAGTCCTTCTAGTCTAGAAGCTGAGGGTGAAGATCCCTAGTTTTTGTTCTTCCCGTCTCACCTTGCTCATGGCTCACTGTCCTCCCCACCTGACCACTTGCAGAACTGTCTCAACCCCTGGGCCTTTGCACACACCCTTCCCTCTGTCACACTCCAGGTTCATGTGTTAGGGTAAATGCCTCATTGTTACCCTTCTTAGAGCTGAGCAGCTGGTGAGGCCAGGTGGCAATGGGGTCTTAGGGTTTAGCATCTGAACTTGATTTATTGCAGTGATGTCAGTTGCATGCCACTCCCCTGCCCTCCAACATACCTGGTGGTTTCACTCCCCAAATAAAACCCCTGCATCTTGTGGTAGGTGGAGATGGAGACCAATTGCCAGTATGGACAAGCCCATGAGCAGCCTGGAGATCTTGATGGTTTCCAATCAATTCTCCTGTTCTTAGTCTCTTGCCTCCCTCTGGTCTTCAGTGACACCAGGGCCTCTAATTCCTGAATCTTTCTAGGGTTCTAGAGAGCAGATCGTTATTTATCACTGATACCCCTCTTTTCAGAGGCACTAAGATATAGCTTTCCCAGATTTGCTAACGTTCTTGGACTGACTTCATTGTACTTATCTGTAAAATGATAAAAATTCCACATCAATTTCAATTCCATTAAAGGAGTTGAATGAGCTAACTCCTCAGGCAACTGCTAAGCCAAGGCTATCTCATGATTAGTGAGGGAACATAGGTCTGGAGAAATGTGTAAGATTTCCCTTTTTATTTTCGTAGTTGACTGTGGTCAGAAGGCAAGCATGCATGCTGACTCAAGGATGAACACACACATTAATATTTCTTTTTAGGTTAGAGTAAAAGGTTGATTAGTATGTATCCGTGTTTTTTTAGAACTCCCCATTTTAGTAGACTTTTTGATTAAATGACTGATAATGATAGTGTGGGCCATGTGTTGGATAAGAGAGTTTGTGAAAGGAAGCAACTAGGGGTTGATGCTGGGGAAAAGCTGAAGGACCTAGTTAGAGAGGCGCCAGCTATGTCACCCTCTGGCTGAAGGAGCAAGGGCACTACCTTTGTCCCCTCTGTGACTTGGTGGGTGATGGTGTTAGATTCAGGGACAGATGTTATTGGAGCAATTAAATAGTTCAGAGCCCTTAAAAAAGACCAAGTTTTCATTATGCTTTCCAAGAGTGGGCCATAATTTTTATTTAAGTACACACAAGCCACAGGAATCTGAAATGCGTTACAACTCAATGTATGTAACTGTTGTTTGGCGTATGGGCGATCACCCTGAATTGCTGCTTGGGGAGCCATGTGCGGTCACTGCTGGCAGCAGCTGGTCACCGGGCAGCACTTTCCTGGCAAGTGAGGACCGGACCTTAGAGCTATGATTTTTGGGGAAGGGAACGAGTAGATGTGCCCAGAGCCTGCCTCTGAGGTGTGCCTTGGGACTCATTTGCACATTCTATGGGGCTCTGATACCCTAAGGCATGTAGTTGCCTTTGGTTAATTGTTATTACCTTGTGTAAGAACTCCGGGTGAAATTGCCAAGTCTTTCACTAGAGCCAAAAATGGAAAAAGTTTTCAAATACTAAATGAAGTTTAGTTTGGCATTCTAATAGGCCATTAGCCTGAAAATGTACACTTGGCCTTGCTGGTAGGTTTGAGGAAAACAACTATGCAGAGTTTATACAGTCTGCCCAACGAGGCCAGCCTCTGGTCCCACAGGCCCCTGAGAGCCTGAGATTTGCCAGGATCTCTGCTGCAGACCAGGTGCTCCTGCCCTGTGTTCTTGCTATAGGGGAAAGGCTGGTCCACCCAGAATCTTACCTGGCATGAGCATCTGGCTCTGTTGGATATTACACTTGGTCTTTTCAAATATCACTGTTTCCCATAGCTTTGCCAGCTCCGTCTTACTGCCCTCCACCCCTCACCCCGTGACTTGGCCTCACTTCTGTCTCCTACTCCACAGTCTACACAAGGAAGTTCAAATGGACACTGCTGTCCTTTCTCCTGTGACTGACAAGCCTTTCTCCCTTCTTGACAAGCCTGCGACCCTGGAGCATTTGCTTGGTTTTGTTTGATTTGTTGCATGGCTCACATACATGCAATTTCCCACACTTTCCAAAGTGGCTAACTTTCATCCCATGTGGAAAGAAATGTACCGATCTTTGGACATTCACAGCTGAGTTTGGAAGCAAACTGATGTCACTGATGATGTGTGGGTTGAGCAGATTTACGTTACAACTGTGTCTGGTAAGCCACACCATCAGGGCCACCAGCCCCTGTCCTTTCCAAACTGTAACCAAAACTTATCTGCATCTTGAAGTGACTCAGATGAGGCTGGTGCCAAAATGAAAACAGAAACCTTCCTTCTCGAGTTGACTCTGTATGTTGAGGAGAGGGAGGGAGAGCAGGAAGGGTAGCGTGTGAGAGGTTGAGGTCTTGTGAATAGAGCAGACTAGGGCTGACAACTTGAGTAATAAAAAGGGAAGAATTCCAAGGAGACAAAATCGGTTATTCTAAAATTGATTTCAGGGAATTTGTACTAGTTAGCTCAGAGAGGAACTGAAGAAGGTAGATTGGGGCTGGGCACACTGTTAGGGTCAAGTGTGTAGAGTCTTCCCCCTGATTGTGATGTGATGGTCACTTACTTTGAGACTCAATTTTGTGCCTCAGTTTCTTCAGTTGTCAGCACCATGAAGACTGAACAATCGACTCTCATGTTTGCTCACTGGAATTTTTAGGAGTCCATTTCAAAGTGTGGACCGAGGCGTCACTGCATGATCACAAAGACCAGAGTTGTGTCCTGGATGTAGTGAGCTCACCAAGGTAACTGGAGGTCAGAGCTAGAATTGGCCAGTTGTGGGATGAAGGGGATCATTTTTTCATGGACCAGAATGAGTAGAGCACAGGAGAGAAATATAAAAGACGATACCTTGGGAGGAAATTCAAATCAAAGCCAGGAAGGCCACCCTAAGGGGCAGAGTGTGTTGTGCTTACTGAACCTTTCAAAATGTAGCCCAGAAACCCAGTGAATAGACAACACCTAGAGTGAACCCTAATGTTAACCGTGGACTACGATGATACTGATAACAGTGTAGGTTCAATGATAGTAACAAATGTACTACTTTGGTGGGGGATTTGGTAATGGGGGAGGCTGTGTGGGTTGAGCAGGAGTCTATGGGAAATCTCTGTAATTTTCCTCAATTTTGCTGCAAAACTAAAACTGCTCTAAAAAAGTAGAACCTTAATGAAAATTAAAAATATACATTTACAGTCCCAGTAAGAGGGTACTACATGTAGATACTGTCTGAGCAATGAGGAATGGGCCATCACACTTGGATCTGGGCATTTAGCCTTTATTAATACAGAGTGTTGGTTTTCTTCTTTTTTGTAATTGTCTTATGCTGGTGGCTCAAACTGGTTAGAGATTACTTGAGGCTATATGTGAACATATAGCTAGGCCTCTTGTTCCTGATGTTGTAGTTGTGTGTTTGATTTTAATAATTCCAAATATAATATTTTATATTCATCCCCACCAAGTTTAATTATCTTTGATTTGGATTATTATTCCAATTTCCCAAGATCTTCTTGAGACTAAGGTCTGTCTTCTAATATATTATATATTTTCCTCAGCTTTCTGATAAATGCAAACATGTTTGATGTGCTTTTATTGACAAAAAATGTTAAAAAGATAAAGTGAGAAACAATTTCTGCAGAATTCCATTAGCATTTTCTTTCCAGCTTAATATCAATCCATTAACTCAATCTCTGTGTAATTTCAATCACCCAGCTATTGATCATCCAAGCCAATATGCCCAATGTAATCTACTCCTCCTAATGGCTAATGGCCATGCTGTCCAGACCATGCCCTTACCTCCCATCCTGTTTACACTACGTCCCTTCTAAGGGAAACTCCTTAACCTAACCTCCTGCCTACATAGGTAGCCTGGCTTTATATACTGTCATCATTGCCTGTGCTATGATGAGTTCATCCGGACTCACCCCCCAAAAAACAACAAAAAAACAACAAACAACCAACAACCCCCCCAGCCCCCCAATACAAAACAGCACCAATCATATTCTTTAATTTTGAAATCTGAACTAGCAAAAATGAAAGACACTGTATAATTTGCAATAGATCTGAATGTAAAAGGATTTCACAAGATTGAGTTGGGGCTGAGGCAAGCCAAAATTTGCCTCCCTCTAAAGAGAGAGAGAGTTGATGATGAAGCTTGAAAGGTTTTTTAGATCTTAGATTACTCTGAGAAAATTATGAAGACTATGGACTCTCTCCCTAGAGCAGTGATGGTGAACCTATGACACGTGT
The DNA here is from genome assembly GCF_963259705.1 of Myotis daubentonii. NCBI lineage: Eukaryota > Metazoa > Chordata > Mammalia > Chiroptera > Vespertilionidae > Myotis > Myotis daubentonii. The sequence continues at coordinate 137,044,049 of NC_081842.1, forward strand.
GTCAGAGGTGACAAGCGAATTCATTTTTTTGGTTGATTTTTCTTTGTTAAATGGCATTTAAATATATAAAATAAATATAAAAATGTAAATCTTTGTTTTACTATGGTTGCAAATATCAAAAAATTTCTATATGTGACACGGCACCAGAGTTAAGTTAGGGTTTTTCAAAATGCTGACACTCTGAGCACAAAAGGTTTGCCATCACTGCCCTAGCGAAATGTACAAATGAACATATACATATGTAACATTTTTCTTGCAGTTTCAGAATATTTATAATCCTTCTGCATCTTGGGGTAGTTAATCCTAGAAAAGAGGTGATAAATCCTGGCTGTACTAAGACAATGAAGAGGGTGTGTAGAGACAAATAGGGGTGGAGAGAGACAGAGACCCTCAATTACTGAGGTCGCTAGGTCTGGTTCCTGTTCACCTGACCTTTCTAATAAACTCCACTTTTATTGAAAAAAAAATGAGTGAGTCTCTGTTCTTGAAACTAAAGAAGCCTGACTGAAATAGTCATCAGCCACCCAGTCATGGAAGCCATAAACCCTAGAGCCACATCTTTAGTTCCAGTCATTATTTTCTAAGGGCTTCATGCTTGATCCATTGTCCTTCTTACTGGGCTGATATTCCAGAGGCAAACACATCTCTTATCTCCCTTATTTGCTTATAACCTAGTGATTTCTACGCCTCTAGTCCAGATTGTTTTCCAAACTGTAGATCAGGTATCCAACCATCTGCTCAACATCTCTACCTGGTTGTCCTATAAGTTTTATATATGCATGAGTATTGCATCTTCAAACTGAATTCATAGTTTTCTTATCACACACAAAAACACACACTCAGAAAGCAAAAATAAAACAAGCATGCAAAATTGCTCTTTTCTAAATATGTTTTGTCTTTTTATTGTCGAAAGTATTCAGGCTAAGAAGCCTAGGAAGCATCTCAACACCCTTCTCTCACCTGACCTCACTGACGCAACCCCTGTCTTGCTGATTCTGCTCTCTGAAGAGTTTGCATAGCTGTATGTTTCTTTTGCCTGACCACCAGTCCTTAATCTGCCATCCTCATCCATCACCTGTATGAGGTTTGTTGTAAAATAAAACTCATCTGTCTCCCTGTCTCTAGTCTTGACAGCTCCAATCTACCCTCTAGTCGCAGCCACATAATCAGCCTAAGATACAAATCTAAGACATTCTCGGTTAAAACTCTTCGGTGTTTTCACATAATGTAAGAGATTAAGTCCACAGGTCCTACAAGGCAGAGGGGCCTCCATGATGTATCCTGTTTATTGCCTTCTAGCCCGTCTCCTGCCCCTCCCTGCCCATGCTCCAGCCAAATGACCATCTTGCACTTCTGGTCTCGACCCTCCTATTTCCTGCCCTGTCTTCTCCAGCGGAAGGGTTTTCACAGCTTCCTCTTCAGCTAAATTCATTTGGGGGAGGGGATGGTCTGAAAAATAATGTGTATATATACAAAATTACTCATGTTTTCATAAAGAAATCGAGACATACCATGTGGTCAAACATCACAGAATTCTATTTAAAGACTAGTGGCCTGTTGCACAAAGACTCACGCAATAGGCCTTCCTTCCCCTGGCTGCCAGCACTGGTTTTCCTCCGGCACCCGGGACCCAGGACTTTGGTCTGGCCTCAGCAGCAAGGCTTAGCTTCTCTGCTCCGGCTGTTCTCAGCCCCTCCTTTTTTTTTTTCTTCCAGCTCCTCCAGCAGAGCCCAGGGTGGACTGGAAGCCTGGGTTGTCCCCAGCAACCCAGGCCCCCAGCCCCTCCTTGAGAGGAGTACAGGGCGGCGGGAAGCTTGGCTTCCTCCGTTGCCGGGAGCAACCCAAGCCTCATGCTTGCTCCAGCTCGGTGGCTGCCGCCATCTTCAGTCATCTTCAGTCTTCACTCTGTGCCTGTGTATGAAAGTTAACCACCATGTTTGTTGGGTTAACTTGCATAGTCGCTCTGATTGGCTGGTGGGTGTAGTGGAGTGGTGGAGTGACAAAGCGATGGTTAATTTGCATGTTTCTCTTTTAAGAGTGTAGATATCTAATGTATTGAATATATCTAATGTTACCACCCAAGGTCTTTATTGTTCCACTTGTGACAATCTTGTCAAGGCTCCTTTCTGCCCCAGGGACATTTACCTCTCCAGCCATGCTTGCATCAGCCATTGCCTCCTCTTGTATTTCTACACATCCACTCTTGTTTTCTTTCTTTCTTTCTTTTTTTTAATGGAGGCGACTATGGTTCTCATTTAGATTTTCCAACTGGTGCCTTCAGGTTAGCACTCCATCAGCAGGTGCAACAGTTTCCTAAGGCTTGGCCTTCATTAGAAGGCAGGGGAATTAGCAATATATGAATTGTAACTAATATGTAAATATTAAAGGACATATAAGTTTTAAAATAACACATTTTTTTCTGGTTACAAAAGTAATCTCTGCTTATCGAAGAAATATTAAAAATTACAAAGAAATATAAAGAGGGCCATAACAACACCATATCGCTAACTACCACAGATGCAACATAACTTCTCTTTCTTCGCTCTCTCTTTGTTTGGTTGGGATCCCCACCAGAAATTAGAAAGAATCTTTCCTAGTACTTCTTGGAAGGCTAAAATCAAGCCTAATTTCCAAAAAGTTCTGGAGATAGTTGAATTTTTCTTTTCTGTTAATAAAAGCAAACTGCTACAACCTGGAAACCCATAGATATTCGTTGTCTTTAAAATTGATTAATTTACTTAATATTTGAGTAGGGCATACATTCATATGGTTCAGAATTCTAGGAAAGTAAAAACAGTGTGATTTTAAAAAACTTAATGTGATATGTTTTCAAATTCTTTGCCACTCCTGCCATCAAAATATAGAGTCTAATTCTTCTCCCCTTGAATATTAACTGCTCTCAGTGAGCCAATATTGTGGGTATCCATCCAGAGATTTTTATGGATTAAAAAATAAATGTATATATTTTCCCACCTTTTTGCACATTGTTTCATACTTTTCTTTTTTACCAACCAGTAGGAGATTGTTCATTTCTTTTTTACAGTTGAATAACATTGCCTTGTCTGGGTCTCTTTTTAATGGGCATTTATGTAGTTTTCAATCTTTTGCTTTTACAATGTTGCAACAAATAATTGTGTACATACATCACTTTGCATATATGTGGGTATGACTGTAGAATAAAGGCCTTGAAATAGAATTGCTGGGTCAAAGGGCAGGCACATTTGTAATTTTAATAAATATTGCCATATTGACCTTCATAACCCTCAATTTATCCCCCTTCAAGTGATAAATGATAAATGTGTTTCCTTTACTTCAAGCCTCACCAACCCAATATATTATTGGACTTTTGGATCTTTGCCAATTGAGTGGTAAGAAAATAGTGTCTCATTGAAGTTTTAATTTGTTTTTTTCATTGAGTGATGGTGAACATATTTCATATTTTAAGAGCCTTTTTACATTTACTCTTCTATGAACTGTTTATATTTTTTGTCCATTTTTTAAATGGCTGATGATTTTTAAAAAAATTAATTTGAACTTACATATTAAGGAAATTAAGCCTTTGTTTGTGATGGAATAAGTTTTTTCCTGATTCGTTGTTTGTCATTTTGACTTTGGTTATAATATTTCTTGCATGAAGAACTTTTATTTTAATTTCCCGTGGTAGAATTTATTCAATTTTTTCTTTGATGGCTTCTGACTCGTATGTCCATTGGATAAGTCTTTTCCATAATAAAGTTACTAATTCCCTTATGCTTTCTTTTACAACGTTTTTTTGATGTTGTTTACATTTGAAATTTATCCAGGTATAAGGTTGGATCCAACATTATTTTTAAAAGATGGCTTCTGTGTTGATCCAACACTACTGATCAAATAATCCACTTTATCCTCATTCATTTAAGATGTCACCTATACATGTTTTTTAAAAAATATTTCTAGGCTCTTGGTTTTGTTTCATTGTCTATTCTGAGGCAGTATCACACTTCTTAGTTTTAGGATATGTTTTGATATTTGGTATAAATATTCCCCATTCATTGCTCCTTTTATTCATAATTTTCCAAATAAATATGTTTATTTGTCCATATGAAATTTTGAATCACCGTGTTTGCATTTTTATAAGTGCATATCTGAAGAAAATATCTACAATATCTTTAAAACTTTGATGATATACCGTAGTCACTCTCTTTCCAGGCTCTTATCTCTTCCACTGTCATTTCAAATGATTCTCACATTTTGGTCAGAGGCAATTCTAAGGGACACAACTTCTACTACCTTCTGAAAATAAAATTATTAGCAAGATAAGTCAAAGAAACCATGCAGTTAGTGTACTCAGTCTTTAGCACATATCTGTAGAACTTCCATCCATCGCTAGTAGGGGGAAGATCTTTAAAAAAACATCGGTAATTTCCTCTATCTGGCAGGACAGTCTGGAGCATATGCCCAGAGTCTCCATTCACACTCTCCACTGATTTCCCCCTTTAATATGCAAGGATTTCCATACTCATTTATTCATCAGCTATTTGGGGGGAACTCATTATGTTTCAGGCACTGTTCTAGATCATGGTAATGCAGTAGTGTACAAGACAGATTTTTTAAAATCTCTGCCTCTGTGGATTGTAGAAAATCCTTTATAGAAGCCTGATGGGGACACGCACACACACACACACACACACACACACACACACACACACACACACACTACAACTTCTCTTCTGTTGCCACATCCAGTCAAGAGCTCCTGACCAATGTGTGGACATCTGTGTTCTTGGTCACTCACTGCCTGACCACTTCAACAGCAGCGCTCTGACTTTCCTTTGGGGAAACCATTCTTCCCGCTTCTAACAGGGGCACTTCTAACACCTACCTTTTGTGATTGGTTCAGGGATATATAACGTAGGAAACCAAAAGAATGAGAGCCCAGGGCAGTTTCTGAAACAATTGGAGAATGGGAGTTCTTTTTTTTTTTTAAATTAAATCTTTATTGTTCAGATTATTACATTTGTTCCTCTTTTTCCCCCCCCCCATATCTCCCCTCCTCCCAGTTCCCGCCCCACCCTCCGCCCTCACACCCCACCCACTGTCCTCATCCATAGGTGCACGATTTTTGTCCAGTCTCTTCCCGCATCTCCCACACCCCTTTCCCCCCAAAGAATAGTCAGTGAGAATGGGAGTTCTTTACGTTGGGTTTACTAATAGAAAGTAAACTCCTTTCTATGGCTGTATCAACCATCCTTCAATGAGAACACAGAAGAAAACACGAGCAAAACATTTTATTTCTATTTTACTGACATTATTTGAGCTTTTTGATCCACCCACATTTAAAACTACAACTACCCTTAAACTTTTTTACCCATTAGCCACCAATTCTCATCTGAGCCCATGAGATCACATTTATTTTCTATTCTTAGACTTCAACTTCATCACTTATACCCTGAGAACTTGCATATGAACTGTGTAACTATAAACATTGTTTTAAAGCCTTTCTCCATTGTTCTTTCCTGAGAGAGACTAGGTACCTACCTTACTTCTGTTGGTTTACTCTCTGTCATATCTGGTTTTCTCCTGACACTGAAACTGAGCCAAGGTTGTGAAAGAGCTGGAAGGACTCTGCCTTAGTGTGGATGTTCCAGGGATAAGTTGGGCAAAATGGTCACAACAAAATGATCTATCTCAGTAGCCACGATGAAGGGAGAACACAAAATAGTAGCCAAGAAACCAAGCCATGTTGGGAGCTGGAAGTTAGCTGCTCAGTGGGTGAAAGTAGAAGAGCCAGCCAGAGGGTGAAATGAAGAACAGGCATAGCAGAAAACAAGTCATATCATTATTTACTTTTTTTAAAAAAGTCCTCACTCTGTGGATGGCCCTGTCTTCAAGTATTCCCCTCAGTTCATTGGGCTTCTCCTATGAGGACTATGTCCAATCTCAAAGGCATGTGGCTTTAGGACTTCTAAATATTTTTAATTTCCAGAATTGATTAAAAATCTTCTCATCAAAATAGTTTAATAATCATTGTTGGGAGAAACTTTAATGTTTCCAGTTATTTAGCTCTACCTAGTCCTGAGCCTTGTTGCACATGTTCACATTGTTCTGCACAATTGTTTGAGACTGAGTCAGGCTGTTGGCTTTTATGAATCGCAGAGTTAATTCAATTCTACAGTGGAACTCCAGCAATTCTGCCTCTGTAGCGAGAAAGTGTTCTGGTACCTGGGGGCCACAGAGATCCAACGCCAGTAACAAGCAATCACACTGTTCAGAAACATGAAATGGAGCAATAAGGACACTAGATTGCATCTTTGTTTATTTTTTAAAAATCTGATTTATCCCAAACATACAGCTCTTGTGAGGCAAGATAGTTATTAAAGTTAGTGGCTGAGATCTGACCTGCTGCAATCTAGCCTTCAGTGTGTTCATAAAATTGGGCTCTGCTCTGAGATGAAAGAATTTTTCCTTCTTCAAAGAGAATACCCAATGCTCCCGCTCCATGTTTAGGAGGAGCTTTCTGATCGAGACTCCCAGACCAAGGCTATGCACAGTGCTGTTGGTTCTCACCTGAAGTGCCGACATGTGGAAAGAAGTGACTCCCTAAAGACAAGTTTAAAACACTGACCCAGGATATTTGGAAGGAGTCTGTCTCTCAAGGCGTTAGTTGGGAAAGGTGGATGGAGACATGAAGGAGAAGAGGAAGAATGACAAGCAGGGGAACAAGAACTAAAAGCAAGGGCTGTTGGGTGAGGGGCGAAACAAAAGGAAAGGGACAGAAAGCCTGTAAAAAGAAAAGAGAAGAGGAGAGAAAACTGCTGAAAGTTGTAATACTTTAAGAAAATGACAAAAACAAAAAACAAAGAAAAGCTCACTCCAAACACTAACCAGTAAAAAGGAGCAGGAAAAAGAGCCTTTTCTGGTGCCCACTGACGTGTGAATCTTTGCTGTAAGTGATTGTGTAGTTGGTAAGTACAAACTGATTCTAAGGAATGCCACCATTCATTTATTTACTGCTTACTTATATTTTCTTAAACATCTGAATTTTCAAAATTGTCTTCTAGTGTGAGTGTGAGTGTCCTGAGATTCATAAAACAAAGTAGAGACATTTTGGTGGCTTTGAAAGTTTCTAACTTGAGACCTTGAAAAGTCTAGTCATCATTAATTGTATTCTTGATAAATGAACTAGGAAAGTGAGGTCAGTGTCATTTCCAGTGGGGATGAGAATATACCCTGCAATAATATAGCTGGCTTACGGTGTGTTGGTGTTGTTTCTCACAAATATTAAGGGACTTGGACAGAATAGACCCACCATATCTTAAAATAGTTTTCGAACTTGAAAACTGTCTTTGTATCTATGCACAAGACCGGACATAATTTCAATGGTTGCTATTAAACCTGTGTTCCTGTTGAGCCCCTAAATGAACCATGGACACTTTCTTCCTTTGGACAACCCAACAGGAGAGCTGAGCTCGAGTTGAGTGTCTGCTACTTGCAGGGGAAAGCATCTCCACTCATGCTATGGACTGAACGATGCCCCTTCCCAAATTCATTTGTTGAAGCCCTAACCCCCAATGTAGCTATATTTGGAAACAGGGCCTTGAAGAAGAGGATTAAGGTTAAATGAGGTCATAAGGATGGTTGCCTGATCCAATAGTATTGGTGTCCTTATAAGAAAAGGAAAAGGACCTAGGGCTAGTGCACTGAGAAAAAAAATCATGTGAGGACACAGGGAGAAGGTGGCTGTCTGCAAGCCAAGGAGAGAGGCCTCAGAAGAAACCAATTCTGTCAGGAAATTATTCTTTGACTTCCAGCCTTCAGAACTGTGAGAAAACAAATTCCTGTTCTTTAAGACCACAGTCAGGGGTTGTTGCATTAGAGCAGCCCTTACTGACTAATATAACCCATAGCCCCACGTTTATGGCTTTTTTGCCTTTGTTGTAGCCATGAGGGCTTGAGCTGCATCTTAGGCCATGGTCTTAGAGCTTCAGAGCATTAATATGCTGAAAAACATGACATAGGAAAGAAACCAGAGCCTGGCTCCTGGCTAAAGACCTAACATACTGTAATGCTTAATAGAAGCTTGTGGATTGAATGAAGAAAAAGCCAGTCAGAGTGACATTTTGTAAAGGGCAACTGAAGTGTCTGAAGAAGAAACCACATGGCTGGACCTAAAGGATAATGAAGAGATTCAGGGAGTCCATCTGGGAAAAGAAGCAGCAGAGACAAGACCAGAGAGGCTTCAGCAAGGAAGCCTCTGGATGAGAGAGAGTCTCCCTGAGGGAGGAGCAGAGGCGTGTGAGGAGTAATGACAAAAGTCAGCAGAAAACTTCAGAGAGTTTCCCAGGGGTGAATGAGCTGGTTAGAGCCCAGAAAGAGAAGAGGACTTGGGGACACAGAATTCAAGTGGCTAGTTTACACAGGCTCCAGAGAAAAAAATCATTGTCATTGTGAAACTACAGACTTTCTGGGGGAGTTGAGTGTGGCTCAGGGAAGCAAGGATTACACCCACCTTAGCCAGCACAGAGCTTCAACTTGATCTATATAAGATTCTACTAAAAATTGCCATTCTTGCCTGGCCAGTGTGGTTCAGCGGTTGAGTGTCGATCTATGAACCAAGATGTCACTGGTTCGATTCCCAGTCAAGGCACATGCCCGGGTTGTGGGCTCAGTCCCCAGTAGGGGAAGTGCAGGAGGCAGCTGATCAGTGATTTTCTCTCATCATTGATCTTTATATCTCTCCTCCCTTCTTCTCTCTGAAAAAAATTGCCATTCTCTGTTCTTTCTTGTGGCCTCCTATTTTCCCAGGGTCCTCTTTGGCAGTGATACTGATAGACAGCCAGAGGGTCAGCCGAAGGCATCAAGTGAAAGAGGGAAGGTGGGCAGTCCAGAGTAGGCAAAACACTGATGCAAACGGTGCATTCTGTGGCATCAGAGCTGTCTGCTCCTGGATCCCAGGAATGGAGGGGGCGGAGGAGCATTCACATCTTAGGTAGACAGAGGCTTCTGTCACCAGAGCTGTTTTCTTTCCTCATTCTTTCTCTGGCCCCCCCTAACTCATTTAACATAAAATGCCAGCCCAGGAGTTCACATTAATTTTTTTTTATATATAAAATGTAACCTATCTTTATCCCCTGAAGAATTCTCCACAATGCTTACCTACCCTTTCACCTTCTATCCTTGCTCAATTCCTTATTTTTTCTTTTTCAGAATCCTTCCGATTGCCCCGGCCATTACGTCTGACTGCCTGTATGCCACTCGACCTTCAGGCACAGCCTGCGCTGCTCGGCTACTTGCAGAAGGTCCTGGTGGAAGGCCACCCAGTTGCCTCCTCTGTGCCAGGTGATATTCCCGCTCTGGGGGCAGTGTCCTCTCACCATCGACATTCTGGGCTGGCTTTGCAAACACTGACTGCTGCAGCCTAGAGATGCCACGTGCCTCATCGCGTGCCCTTCAATGTTGGCCTTCGATGCACTGCGTATTTGACCCATTATCTATAGAAACTTCCCATGCCCTTGGCATTGCCGTTCCATGGCTGGAAGCCATGTCTTGGCATTCCAGAATATTTCAGGACCCAACACATATGAGAAGGTCTAATTCCAGCATTATGAGGAACGATGAAAGAGTGTTATTTTCTGAAATATGGATTTGTAAGAAATAAAAGCCTGTTAATGCAAGAAGGATAATCTCAAAATGAAGAAAGAGAGCATGAGAAGGCTTCTTGGAACCACAGAACTTGCTGTAGTTTTTAAGATCTGAGATAATAACCTCAAAGAAAAATAAAAATTACCACACTAGGGGGAAAACTCTATGAACATAGCAGTTTTAAAATATGCATTTGTTCACACACACACAAGCATGAAACCTCTTGGGTTCTTCCTCCTACAATTGCTTTCTATTTCACGCTAACGCAACAGCTGTAAATGGCTTTGGTAAATCACCCTAGTACATTTCCATTAACATTAGCAAAATGTATGTCAACTGCACTGACAACTGTCAGCCTTGAAAGACCCTAATCTTCTCTTGCACAGAGAACATGCATCTGTGTCACACCTACAGTTTCTCATACATCCTGCTGCCATTTGTCTATCTCTTTTCCATTTTCTCCTCTGGACTCAGAAGGCTCCTTGCTCATCAATCAGCTTTAGTGTCAAGGAGGTGTATTCTGACTCAGTACAGGCTCCACCTATTGTTCCCTCCCCTGGCTCAGCTGCCTTTTAATCCCAGCGAATGAGGTTTTCCTCGCAGAGCAGCTACATTTGTGTGCTGCAAAGAAAGAAGCTAAATTGGTTTTGAAACTGCACCATACTGCATAACTTATGGGTAATGTTCATTATTTCATAAACAGAATTTTTTTCCCCATGGAAACATATACCCATTCATTGGGAATTATCACCTCTGACTTACTGTTTTTCTGAAAAGTCATGTGATGTGGACTGACCTCAAGCTCACTGACTCTTCTGTAGGCACAATGAGCTACTTCTACATTGGATCCAGCTGAGAACTCAACTGAGGCTTCTTTCACTCTTTGTGGTGAAGAGCCAGAGCTTTTTATTTGCAGTATATCACAGACTGATGCTTTTATAAAACACAAAGTTCTCGAATGCTGTGGCCATGTCAAATTGCACATAAAAGTTTCTAAGTGCTTGTTCTCACTTTCTAGACTTACTGCAGATGGGCAACACTTAGCTTATGGAGCATCTCAGATCTGTGGACAGCACTGTGGGAAGCATTCAGTCTTGGCCTATTGGTCACACTATTCCAAGACTCATCCTGCAAAAACTACCGTGTGATGTAGGATGTGCTCTCCTCTGTTTCCTAGATCTGGAGAATTTTAGACCTATGAGGAGGGAAATCATTTAAACTGCTTTTAAAGGAGTAAGTACTGAAAGCATCTGTCTGTGTTGGAACGTGAAGTCACTGTGATCAAAGCGTGATATAGTGTTCAGGTGTGAAAGAGAAAACAAACCAGCCTACAAAAGAGCAAACAAATCCACCAAATGGCTCCTCAAAATTGGAAAAGGGAATCACAACCAAAATACAAATGAGTTTGGAAAATGGAAAAAAATCATTTATTAAAAGTTTGTTCATTCATTCGTTTTCTCATCAGTAACTATTTAAGTACCTACAACAACACATGAAACAGAAAAAGGTGCTGCTATCATTGGAGCTTACATAGATAGCCCAAAGATTATGTGATAGATGGTCAAACAAAACAAAAAAGATGCTGCCCTGGCCAGTGTGCTAAATGGTTAGAGCATTGGCCTGTGCCCTGAAGGGTCTCAGGTTTGATTCCTAGTGAAGGGCCCATACCTGGGTTGCAGATACAACCTGGCCTGGTTGGGGCGCATGTGGGAGGCAACCAGTTGATGTGTCTACTCACATTGATGTTTCTCCCCCCACTCCTTCTCCCCCTCCCTCCCACCCTCTTTCCCACCCTCCATCCCACTCTCTCTAAAAGCAATGGAAAAAAATGTCCTCTGGTGAGGATAAACCAAAAAAGAAAAAAAAAAGATTAAAAAAAAAGAGGTGAGCATTTTAAATGCCCCAATTTTCTTCAGAAAAACCTTCCATATAGCTACCTGGCAGAATGAAAGAAGTCACTTGTTTAAAAAATGAAAATATTGCTTGATAATAGAGATCCAGAAATGCACAAAACTAATCCTGTTAATTAAAATATGTATTTATTAGGAAAAAAATTAAGGAATCGCATCACTTCAATGGACTCAAAAGCTGATAGTAAAGTTTATACATGGAAAAAAGGAAGTCGGTGACAGAACCATAGGAGCCACTTAATAATCATGTAGCAGAAGGTGGTCTGGAACCAGAGGGAAACGTAGACAGGCTTAATGAGGTCTCTTTTAGGTTTCTATGTTGGAGCAATTAACAATTCCATATTATCTTTTGAAGCTAACTGGTCGGATGTATTTAAAAAATAGTTATAAGATCACAGGTTGTTCTAGAACAAAATAACTGGCTATAAAACAAATTCCTTGGGTCTCCAAGTTACCCATCCAAGAGTTTAGATGTAATTGAAATACAAAATTATAAGTTTTGGGCATTGTGTACAATATGCAGGGATAAATGGCCTCTGGGCACTGACTGATTAGCAGAGAAGGAAAGATTGTCAAAAGACTCCCATCCATGATCCATAGAAAAATCTCCAAATTAGGCCCAAGAAATGCAGTGGGACAGTTTCCTTCCATAGCTGGCAAGGGAGTGGGGAAAGTAACAAAGGGAAAAACAGAACACTCAAGGAATCACTGCCTCTTAGGGAGAAGAGTGTTAGAATCCATTGGGGTTTAAAGTTCTATCTTCTTCAAGGTTCAAAGAGGATCTGCTAGCACTTGATGAACACAGACTGACCCTGGCTGATCTCTTTTTGAAATTGGGTAGTGAACTCTTTGTTATGCCTGCATCTTAGAGGTAAGCTAGAATGTAAATTCCCCTGGAACAGAGCCTTGCAGGCACTAGGTGCTCAATAACTATTTGTTGAGTGAAGTAAACAGGACTAGGGAGCATGAAGATTCACACTTAAGCCAAAACAGAGAGGTCCACCAGAATCGGTAAGAACAAGAGACAGAAGCTTGTCCAGGGAAAGCAGGTAGGGTAGGGTAGGAAGTAGTAGGCAGGTGCATGGATGTGAGTTGGCAGGACTCAGAGTCCAGGAGGGGAAAGAGTAGGCAAGGATTTCAGCCCTCTCACATAGGACATGCATCTTTAGCCTCATATCATTCGATCATGTCTGTAGGGATGGGCAGTTTTGGGCTTGCAGTAATGAACCTCCTTGGAGAAGGTCGCATATCTGCCAGTGAGGTCTGCAGGAGGCAGGGCCAAAAATGTTTGCCTTATACCCATGGAATTAGTAATCCTTGAAGAGGCAGAGCTGAAATATAACACAAAAATAAAACACAAAAATGTGACTACAAAACCAAACCAAGCCATAGTTGAAGCCAGTTTATTACCATAATGTGTTGTTTAGGGAATGCTAGGGGTACCAGTTGTATCTCAGGGAGGGCCACAAGGTGACAACATTATCTTTTCTATTGAGCATCCCAAAATGATACCCTAAGAGGAATATTACTGGTTTGGGTAGACCACTGAAACAGCCTAAATTATACATGAGTAGCGTTTTTAAATTGCAGATGTAAGTAATCCCTTGTGGAGAAAAAAAATGGTACAGGATGAATAAAATGGTGGTAATGCCAACCAGTCAACAATGAAAGAGAAGCCCACTCTGGGCTGAGCCAGGCCCTGGATCTATGTGAATTGAACAATGATTTACGCTTGTCTTCTATGCCCTATTTACATTTTCATTTTATTTTCACAATAATCCTAATAGTAGATTTTATTATATTCCTACCAAACATAAGAAAACCAACTAGAAAGTGACACAGCTGGGATTAAAACCCAGGCTTGTCTCCCATGGAAGCCACTGCATTTTCCACCCTACTAAACCATTATCTCTAATCACACAGTTGAAAGCCAAAACCAAAGAGTCTTGGAAACAACACAAGAGAAGCAACTAATCATGTATTAGGATCTTTAATGAGATTTACATAAGACTTATCATAAGAAAGCATGAAAGCCAGAAGGCAGTGGGGCAACATATTCAGAGTGCTGAGGGAAAAGAGTTGCCAATTTAGAAATCTATCTGGCAAAATTATTTTTTTAAAATGATAAAAAATTTAAGACATCACCAAAGAAATAAAATGTGAGAGAGTCTATTTCTGCTAGATGTGCCCTACAGTAAATGCTGAGAGAGATCTTCAGGATGAAATGAAAGGACACTAGATAGTTATTTAAATACAAATGAAGAAATAAGAACACCAGGGAAGATAACTACATAGGTAATTATAAAAGACTAGAGGCTCGGTGCATGAAATTCATGCATGGGGGTGGGGGGGAGAGGGTCCCCTCAGCCCAGCCTGCACCCTCTCCAATCCTCCAATCCGGGACTCCTTGAGGGATGTCTGACTGCCAGTTTAGACATCTGGCAGTGGGACATTCCTCTTACAACCCAGGACCACTGGCTCCTAACTGCTCACCTGCCTGCCTGCCTGATCGCCCCCAACTGCCCCGCTCACCAGCCTGTTCGTCCCTCACTGACCCCCCCCTGCCAGTCTGGTCACCTCCAACTGCCCCCCCCCCACACGGGTCTGGTTGCCCCATGCAGCCTGCTGCTCGGTTATTTGGTCACCCCTCACTAACCCCCCCTGCTGACCTGGTCGCCCCACGTAGCCTGTTCAGTCGTTCGTTTGGTTGCTATGGTCGCTTAGGCTTATATATATATATATAGATAATATTAATGTAATTTTTTTTGCAACTCCTCTTTGTTTTTGCTTTTTTTAAAAATCTGATTTAGATGACAACTACATAAAGCAATGAATAGAAGTTGATAGGGATACAATTTATAAAGATGCAGTGTGTTACAATAACAATATAAAGTGAGGGTATAGAGTGGTATAGGAGCAATATTTTAGTATACTATTAAAATTAAGTTGGTATTAATCTGAACTGCATTGTTATAAATTAAGATGTTAATTGTAACTACCTAGCAACTACTACAAAATACAGTTAGGCATCAATTAACAATGAGGATATGTTTGGAGAAATGCATCATCAGGTGATTTTGTCATTGTGTGAAAATCATAGAGTATACTTACACAACACTAGATGTAGCCTACTACTGTAATCATATGTGCTATACTTTTTTAGAACTGGTAGTTCCGTAGGTTTGTTTAAACCAGCATCACCACAAACACACAGATAATGAAAAATGCACTGTCCTATGATGTTACAATGGCTACACCACCAGTAGGAGATAGAAAAATTTCAGCTCCATTATAATTTTATAGGACCACTTTCATATATATGAACTACTATTAACTGAAACATTACATGGGATGCAAGCAAATTTGAATATTTAGGTCCTCTGGCTGCAGCTGGAGAATGAATTGCTAAGAGTAGTTAAGCAGAGACCAGGTGACTGACAATCTGAGCAGCCCAGGTGAGGCTCAGGGCCATTAGCAGTTCCAACGTAGCCACTTGGCACAGAAAACACAGTGCCCAGGCCCACAGCACATTTTAGTGGCTGGCAAAAAGTTTAATTCTAGTTTCGCTTAGAATCAGAATTTTAAAATAAATATAATAATGATGAACATATAATAATGAATCAAGCTTGGATTATATTTGTCTTTATACCAACAAAGTCATAAATCATAATTTTAAATATTTTTTATGGCAGAAGTGGCCCATGAAGGCAAAAGTGCCTAAGGCCCACTGAAGTCATATATGGCTCTGGCCATGAGAGCAGAGGTAGAGTGGCCCGGATGAATTCAGGAGATATTTAGAAGATAAGAACTGACAAGGTTGGTGATTGGCGATGGTGGTTGGATAAGGGGATCACACAGCTGGTTGAATGGTGGTTATGTGCTGAGATGGGAAATGAAGAAAAGATTGAATTTGGGTGAATGATGTTGAGTTCAGGTTTTGTCTGAGGGCTCCATGGGACCTGAAAAATACAAATTGACAGTGTATCTGTAAACCATGCTGTGCTCAGATTAACAGTTTCATTTGTTTGATCTCTGCAACTGGAACAAAAAATTATTTTACCTAATAGAAGCTTCTTTTGAAATGGCATTCATATGCTATTTTACTTATCTTATTTTAATTATAATCTGAGGTCTGGGAACTGTTTGGAGAGATTTGAAGAAGTAGCATTCTTTTGCTAAAATGCATAAACACTATTGGCACTGATTACACTTTGCAAGGTGCAGAAAACCCGTGTTGGTTTAAAAATTAAAAACAGAAAACAGAAACAGTTATCCATCCAGGCCCTCTTTGCACATCAAGGCAGATAATACCATGAATGCTGAAGCATAGCAATAAATTATATTAAAGAAGCCATGCCATATACACATCCATCGGAAACAGGTTAGCAAATGAAACTCAATAGCTGCAAATGTTCTCAAAGATCAGACTAGAAGGACATAAATGTCTTTTTTAAGCTCTCCAAAAGGATTTACAACTGAAGTGTTAAAAAAAATTAGGGAGATAATATGCCTTTGATAGTGACTTTAGAAACATCTTAAATATCTGCTGATATCTTTAATTCAGGTTTCACAAAAACCTTTGTTTCTTCAATTATATCTGATAATATGAAGCATTTTGTACATTAGAGAGACATGGATGTCTTTTGCTCACATAAAAATGCTCATAATTAAAAAAGATATGGCTTTCAACTTAGTCTTTTTGCAATAAAGTAAAACCTGACCCAACACATCGTAATAAAAGAGCAGTTGAGCCAGATCAGATGATCTACCTCTGAGAAACCCACAAGTCATCATTTTAATAATTTCTTCTTCCCGAAACACCAGCAGAAGTGGGTCTTTTGGAAAATTAACTATATGCTAAGGTCCTTTTTTCTTTAAACTCCTTCCTGACAATTATTCGTTTTCAGGATCAACCAGAGCCATAAAATGCATATACATTGTGATCTCACCATCTCTTTTCTTCTCTTTGACTCTGATGCCTGGGGTAATGGTCAGGCCAAAAACAATTAAGCCAAATGTAGGTCAGTTCACTAGGTGATAAATTTACCCATTCCTTTGGGCCCTCACTCTGCAATTTCTGAGGCTAACACCATGGCAGGTGCTATTTTAAGCAGACATAAAAGAAAAGAATCTTCAAAGAATATGACTGCACAGTGCACAGCGCTTGTAGAGCATATGACAGGGAGGCCGGCAGGAAGGTCCTCAGCTTCAAGAGAAGCCTGTTGTCCTAGAAGCAGCCAGGACACCGAGAGGCTCCATCGGGCAGCCTGTTCCTTTTAAGAAGCGGGAGGAGCAAATGTGGACTGGAAGGGTTCAAATGCTCTGTGGAGAGCACTGGTCTGGGAGTTAAGGGCTGGATTCCAGGCCCTGGGAGATCACTCAGCAGCTGTGTGTATGCGACAAGTATTTCACTTCTCTGGGCCTCAATTTCCTCTTCTTTCAATGAGGGTGTTAGTTGATAGATCATGGGCTTCCTGGATGGCTTACGAATCTGCTGTTAAGTAACCTATTAAGTGTTTACTTTTTCAGTTAGTTCATCTTGTCTTCTTCCCTAGTGTGGCAGGCAGAGTAATGCCGCTCCCCCAAACCCCCAACATGTCCACACCCTCATCCCTGGAACCTGTGAACACGTTTCCTTGGCAAACGGACTTTGTGAAGGTAATTAAGCTAAGGATCTTGACATGAGGAGATAGTCTTGGCTTATCCGGGTGGGCTCAATGTAATCGCAAGGGTCCTTATAAAAGGAGGTCATGAGTGTCAGGGCGAGAGAGAAAAATCTGAAGATGCCACCCTGCTGGCTTTTAGGTGGTGAAGGGGGTCCATGAGCCACGGAATGCAGGTGGCTTCTAAAGGCTAGAAAAGGCAAGAAAACAGTCTCAGCAGAGCTCAGAGAAGGAGGCTCTGCTGGCCCATTTTAGATTTCTGACTTATTGAACTATAAAATAACACATTTATGTGATTTTCAGCCACTGAGTTAGCTGTTAATTTGTTATAGCAGCAATAGGAAACTGATACACCTACACTATAATAACTTTGGTGCCTATATCTTCCCTCTGGTTGTATGTCAAGTAGCTCTGTAGCAGTTCAGTCGGAGTCAACCCATCCCTAAGGAAAGATTTTTGTTTACGAGAGAGAAACCACTGCAGAGGATGTGCACTGGGCAATGGAGGAGAAGAAAACTTTCAGGCAGCGCTCAGCCAGAGGAGACATCCTTCTGTTTGCCAAAAGCCATAGGAGTCTATACACAGAAGCAGGAGAGCTGCAGTGGAGGGTTCGCATCTGGAAGCTGACCCAGGGGCGGCAGCGCCATCTTTAGATGGAACCTTGCTTGGATTTGCACAGTATCAGTTAGAACACAGAGAACAAGAGTGATGGAAACGCAAACTTGGTGTAGCTGCAGCAGGAAACATCGCCTTGAAGAGATGAATTTCAGAAACTATAGACAGAGATTGATTTAGTCTGACAAATGGAAAAAGTCTCCAGTAATTACCTGTTGATTGGTAACACTCCTGGGAAGCAGAAAGGAAGGTTGGGTGTGTCTATGTTTATCTGAGCTGGTTTGAGGCACCCAGAGCAGAGGCCCAAGGGAAATGCTAGCCAAGGTGCTCTTCAGGCCCACATGACATAATGCATTAAATGATTCAATAGCATGTCCATGGGCTATGGCTGTTGAAGGGACATTTAAGGGTGCCACACGGGAACTGCCATTGTTGTGGCATTCACAGATCTCCCACGGAGAGGACGCTTGAGGTTCCAGCTCTCACAAGGAAGCCTGCACGCCCGCCATGCCCTGCATTGCCACAATATCCCGGAGAACATACCCAGAGGTGACGACCAACCCAGAGAGGTCAGACTTCCCAGACGGGGGCTGCCAGAGGTTGAAGGTGGCACTTGGCAATGCATATGGGAAGAAAGCAAAGATGCCTGCAGAAATCAATTGACATTGAGTCAAGGCTGGAAATGCTTAGCAAAATCTGTAAGCAACGATTAGACTTGTTAGGATGAGACTTAAGGAGACATTACAGATCAGGCACCATTACACGAGACAGGATTGTGTGTGACACTTTGGATTTTCACATCTCTAAGATGACCAGAGGAAGAATGTTAGATTCTATTCTAAATTGCGTAGCTTCCATTGGATGTAAATACGCACAGTAAATTCTATTGTTCTTACCATTTATGCCTTTGTTAAGTGAGTCCTATAGTTGGCTTCATTAGTACTGAGTAAAAACACTCTCTACTATCATAATTAATTAATATTTGCAGAGTTGTGGATGCTGCTGACCCTCAGATTCAATATCTTATGCTCCAACGGGATGTATGCAACTTTCTCAGGGAGGTAGAATCACGTGGTGATGAAGGGCTAAAGCTTGGAACCCAGAGAACTTGGATGCCTACATGGTGTCTGCCACTCCTAGCTCTGCAATGCCAGGCAGTTACTTCACCTCTCCAGGGTTCAGTGTCCTCATTCTTAAATGGAGGTTAAAATAGTACCTCCCTTGAGGATGCTTATGAAGAAACAAGCAGTTAATGCATATAAAATGCTAAGCAAAGTAAGTGCTTAGAATCAGCATTCAACATACCCTCATTATTATTAACTAGAGCAGTGGTTCTCAACCTTCCTAATGCCACGACCCTTTAATACAGTTCCTCATGTTGTGGTGACCCCCAACCATAAAATTATTTTCGTTGCTACTTCATAACTGTAATTTTGCTACTGTTATGAATCATAATGTAAATATCTGATATGCAGGATGTATTTTCATTGTTACAAACTGAACATAATTAAAGCATAGTGATTAATCACAAAAACAATATGTAATTATATATGTGTTTTCCGATGGTCTTAGGCGACCCCTATGAAAGGGTCATTCGACCCCCAAAGGGGTCTCGACCCACAGGTTGAGAACCACTGAACTAGAGGCTCAGTGCATGAAATTCGTGCATCGGTAGGGTCCCTAGAGGCTGCTGGCTGCTGGCCGGGGCCTTCCTTCATCCCTGCCACTCCATGGTGGTCAGCACACGTCATAGCAAGCAATCGAACTCCTGGTTGGTCGAATCCCTGAGGGGACATTTTGCATATTAGGCTTTTATAAATATAGATAATTAGTCTTTACATGAGTTATTCTGCCTGTGAGTGCTACACATGATAATCAGGTAGCCAGGAGAAGTTATGAATCCCAAATCATATCCAAGAAGAGCTGCTTTGTGGAGAAGTTGAGCATGAAAATGAAGCCCTAACTACAGAAGGTTCAGGAGGTCTTGAGCACCTGATCTTCTGCTTTTATGGCTTGGCAGCTTCCAGCAAGTTCTCTGGCAAGAGCTGCTCCCGTTCTGTAGTAAGCCACCTCCCCATCCTCTGCAAGGCCAGAGCAGGACTGGGGTCTGCGGGCTGATTAAATGGGGGGAAATCTAGGACAGGAGAGAAATATTTCTTTTTTTCCTTCTCACAGCAGATGCCTTCCAAATGCAAAAGGAACCGGCTGCCCACCTAGTCCCTGCTGACAGATGTGTAGTATTTGGGCAGCCTGAGGCACCTTGCTCACCTCCTAAGGCAAATGTTGCTATTCTCCAGGATGTCAGGGCAGAACATTCCCCAGGCTGGGGCACAGGGTCCTGCTCCCCAGGGGATAGAACACTTGGCTTTCCATCTCCCATACCGTCCTGGTCTGGCAGAGTGAGCCCTAAGTTTTTCTTCAGTAGTCCTCCAGGAAAGCTGCCTATGGCCCTGCCCCCCTGGTCGTGGAGCCCTCCCCACCAGATGAGGTCCACCCAAGAGGAAACAGCCACAACTCTGCAGCATGGGCTGCTCTGCTTCCTGGAGACTTCGTTTCTTCTTTGACAACTTCCCTGAAGATGATGCCTTCCGTCTACTGGAAAGCCATTGAGTTTGGCCAAGGCATGAGAGCTGTGCATTTTTAATTTTATCTCTGTGGGGCTAACGTGCTTGACTGGGATGGGGTAGGTGCGCTGGAACCCAGCATCCACCCAGATGACACAGTGGGGTGCTGGCTGCCCCAAGTGCCTGCTCCGTCATTTTCCCCTCTCTTTGCCATAGTCAGAATAACTCCTTTCAATTCAATAGCTTCTTAGAACTCACCAAGCAGATTCACAATTCACACCTTGTTTAGTTTGCATTCAATTCTTGTGACATGAGAAAGGGAAACTCATTGTTATTGATCATCTATTACAACTCACATTCATGTTAGCTACCTATACATAAATAAAGGAATGACTTATATTTATTGAGTACATAACATATGTCAAGCACTGTTTTAAATGCTTCACAAGATTGTTTTTACTTGGTCCTCACAACAGCCCTAGGAAATAGTGTAAATATAATTATTCTCCTTTTATAGACAAAAATCATGAGGTGTTTAGAGGTTGAATCATTCAAAATCACCCCTCTAGTAGGTGTTCAAGTTCCATTTAAATCTGACAGAAAAGCTCTTTCTCTTCATTCTGAAAATAATCATCCTTTGCAGGATTTCAAAAAAATCTCTTCACAAACT
The DNA here is from genome assembly GCF_963259705.1 of Myotis daubentonii. Taxonomy (NCBI): domain Eukaryota; kingdom Metazoa; phylum Chordata; class Mammalia; order Chiroptera; family Vespertilionidae; genus Myotis; species Myotis daubentonii. Next base: position 137,065,092 of record NC_081842.1, read on the forward strand.
TGCAACATAGGAATAATTATTCACATTTTACAGATGAAAGTATGTCTTAGGGAGGATAATGAAATTTTCAAGGCTATATTTCTGTGGTTGTTGAGAATATGGGTGAATCTAGCCCAAGACCTCCATTCTCTCTTAGGTCGGGAACCCAGTCCTTTCTCCCCTCCATCAGCTCACCCTGAAGACTATGGGTCTTAGAGACATGAATCTCCTTTTTTCAAATGTGGTTTCAGGCCATGGAATAGTGGTGGTGCCATGGCTTCTGGAAGAGACCATGAACCCTGGAATTATTTAGATCCAGATCTATTTATTGTGAACATGTGGCAGACACAGGGTCACCCAGTTTTAGCCTCCACTTGCTGCTGCTACTCTAGCAGCTGCAGAAATGAAATGTCTGTACTTAGTTTCCCAGCTTCTTGTTATCTAGAGACTAGAGGCCCAATGCATGAAATTCATGCAAGGGCCTTGCCACCTGCCGCCACCTCGGCCAGAGGCCTCTGTCACCTCTGCCTTGGCCCCCGCCTGCTGCCGCTTTGTCCAGAAGGAAGGACATCTGGAAAGACATCTGGTCTAATTAACATATTACACTTTTATTATTATAGCCTAGCGGCCTGGTGCACAAAATTCGTGCATGGGGGGTGTCCCTCAGCCCCACCCACACCCTCTCCAATCTGGGACCCCTCAGGGGATGTCCAACTTCCGGTTTAAGCCTTATCCCACAGGGACTGCTGGCTCCCAACCGCTTGCCTGTCTGCCAGGCTGATCGCCCCCTAACCACTCACCTACCAGCCTGATTGATGCCTAACAGCTCCCCTGCCAGCCTGGTTGCCCCTAACTGCCCTCCTCTGCAGGCTGGGTCCCCCCCAACTGCCCTCCCTCCCCTGCCAGCCCAATCACCCCCAACTGCCCTCCCCTGCCTGCTATCTTGTGGTGGCCATCTTGTGAAGACATGGGGGCAGCCATCTTGTGTGAGGTTGTGATGGTCAATTTGCATATTACCTCTTTATTATATAGGATGGTCATGTGATTCAGTTTGAGCCACTAAGACAAACCAAATTCTGTCTATTGGAGAGTTTCTAGGGAAGCATTTCTAAGAGTAACTGGTGCAACTGGCACCACCACTTTCTCATTCTTTCTCTTTAAACCCAGCTGTGCTGCCTAGAGTATCAGCAGTTGTGTTGTGACTGTGAGGTTGTAAGCCAACATTCTAGACATGGCAAAGAGGAAAGATAAAAAGAGCAGGATTGATTTTCTATACCAGCTTTGACTGCCTGTCTTCAGACTTACTGCATGAGGCAAACTCCCCTCGTCCCTCTTTTTATTTTTTGAGCCACTATTTGTTGCAGTTTCTGTTACATTGTTAATGATACAGGACTAAACACCTAGACTAGTTACAGAAACCCTGTGCCCTTAGTGTGTTGGAGTGGGCTTAGTTTCTCACATTTCTTCTCTTCCCTTCCCCCCTCTCTCCTGCCCAACACAGCTTTGCATTCAGGTTAATTGACCTCTTCTTCATCCCTCAGGGTCTCCTGTTCAATGTGGATACTTTGTCTCCTGCTAACAATATGGGAAGCATGCATGGCGGTCAGCCTCAACCTTACATTTTAATCTCTGATCACTAGAACTAAAAACAAACAGGAAGACCCTTTAAATTGAATATTTAAATTGAGCATTCTGCTTTCATGCAGCAATGTCAAGACAGGCTAAATTCCTATTGGAGTTGTGTAGATTGCCTGGAATTAAAGGGGATTTTACCTAAACATGTTATACATTTGGCTATTAAATATACTGTATACCAAGCTGGCTAGGGACATGGATAGTCTATGGTTCATTCCCTCCACCAAGGATGGCCAAAACCGCCCAGGAGGTCAATATGCAAATTTAAATGAAGTAGTGTAATACAAAGTGTGTTTTGTGCCAAAACCACACACACTCACACTGTGTTCTCTCTCTCTCTCTCTCTCTCTCTCTCTCTCTCTCTCTCTCTCCAGGGGTGCAGATTAGAATAGTGATTGGAACTAATTTAAGTGTGCATGGGGTTCATGAGGCACATTCAGGCGATATTTGATGACAGGTTTTAGAGGAGGCATTGCTGGACAGGAGAGAGAGTGCTGGGGGTCAGGCAGCCCAGTTTTATTTCTGATTCTGCCCCTACCCAATTGGGTGGCTGTGGGTGGGCCCCTGAATATTCTGGACCCCACCTTCCTTACCTGAAGCACTGGGCATAGAACAGGATGTTCTTTCGGGTCTCTGTAGGTCTGGCATTCTACGACTCCAAGTGTCCTGCAAGGATTACACATTTCCACATATTTTTAAAGAAATAGTAACAAAAACACTGGCTTTTCATTTAATAAAAACTAATCTCCTTAATTCATACCAGTTACAAAGATAAATTCACAATGTACTATTGGGAAGAATTTAAAATATTATATGAAGAAATAGAAGAGACTTTATTTATAACTTTGTGGGCAGGGGAGACCTCCTGAAAGAGATACAGAAAACCAAACCACAAAAGTCAACACACACAAATTTAACAATATCAAAGTAAAAACTTCAGTGTTACAAGACATAGCCTGTAGACTGGAGGACTATATTTGCACATGTGAAACAGACAACAGATTGGCATCCAGAGGATATGTGGGTGTTGATATCTACAAATCAATTTCTGTGCAGGGCTCACCTTATTGATCTTTCTCTCAGGGATCACAATTTTTCACTGCTTATTTACAATTTCTGAAAGAGGTTTTAATTATATCAATACTGGAAGTTGAAGTCTTCTCGAGTTAATGAAACTTCAGTTTCCCCAAGTGCAGAAAAGTGGGTCAAATATGTGTCAATTCACAGAAGAGGAAATAAAAATAACCAGTAAGCATATAAAAATATGCTCCAATCATTCTGTTTTTTAAAAAATATGTTTTTATTGATTTCAGAGAGGAAGGGAGAGGTAGTGAGAGATGGAAACATCAATGATGAGAGAGAATCATTGGTCGGCTGCCTCCTGGACACTCCACACTGGGGATCGAGCCTGCAACTGGGGCATGTGCCCTTGGCTGGAATCAAACTTGGGACCTTTCAGTCTGCAGGCCAACACTCTACCACTGAATCAAACCAGCCAGGGCCCAATCATTCTTAATCAGGGACATTGAGATCAAAACTAGAGGATAACACATTTCATACTGTGGTGACTTTAAAGGCAAGTGGTGAATGAACACCATGTAGGTTGTATAATTGTACTACTGTTTTGGAGCATAATTTGATAGTATCTACAAATTAAAATCTTGGCTGTGTATTTCTTTTTCTTCACTTTGCTTTCTTATGGTCTCAAATGCACAGATCTGAATTAATCATAATCTTTGTTTATGACACTTTCAATATCGGTTCCATGTATGTCCTCATTCATTCATTCATTCATTCATTCATTCATATTTACTTAATAAGCACCCTGAACTCATCAGCAATGTAAAACTAGGACCTTGACAATGACTTTTACTCTGTTAGCATTCCAGGATGGTACATCTTCTCTTCTTCTATCTATAATCTTGTGTTCCTAATCTTGTTCTTTTAATGTTTATATATTTTATCTAATCTATAAGAACTTCTAAATTTTTTAATTTATAAATTTTAGTGTTTTTACTATTTAAAAAATATATATTTTTATTGATTTCAGAGAAGAAGGGAGAGAGAGAGAGAGAGAGAGAGAGAGAGAGAGAGAGAGAGAGAGAGAGAGAGAAACATCAATGATGAGAGAGAATCATTAATGGGCTGCCTCCTGTAAGTCCCCTACTGGGGATCAAGCCTGCAACCCGGGCATGTGCCCTTGACCAGAATCAAACCCGGGACCCTTCGGTTTATAGGCTGATGCTCAATCCACCAAGCGAAACCAGCTAGGGCAAAATTTCAGTGTTTTTAAAAACTAATAATAAAAGATACAAAGCTGTATAAAAAGGGGAGGGGGGAAAGGCCTTTCCAAGATGTATTAACTTATAACCACTACCAGGTTAAGCCCAAAGAGAATCCAGTTTCATGGCTATGTATTTATAGAATTATTTTCATTTAAAATTGTTTCCCAAATAGTTTAAGAAGCCACTGTGGGAGGCTGTTAAATTAGTGGAAAGAAAAGAACTCGCGCCTCAGTGAAATTTTTATTAATCAGGAGTTACTGTTGAGAATTTGGAAGAGCTTATATGAGATTTACAATGGAAGAAAATTTTGAAATATTCACATGAGGGCTCCATTAGAACATTTGAAAAGGCTTGAAAAGACAAGTTAAAAATAATTCCAAAAGAAGAAGAAAAGAAAGAGTGAGAAAGAGAGAAAGTAATTACCAGATAGAGAGACTTTTTATATGGTGGGGGATAGAACAGGCAGGCATTATCCTGGCAGGTGAGAAACCCCATTGATGGTAATTGGGGAAATGAAGGCTCAGGATGGTAATTATTCCACTCTCCCATTCTTCTATGGAAATAAATGCTTTATTGAACTGGTTCCATGAGAATCTATAAAATTTCTTGGAAGAGTTGATGATTCAAGAGGGTTTTGTGACTACAAAACATTTATGAACAATTTCCTGAGGAAAGTGATTTGGAAGATGTCTTAAAAAATTAATGCCAGTTTAGCTACAAGTGTGGGAAGTGATCAGGACTTAAATGGGTGTTACCAACGGCACTGTGCTTTCTAACGTCACATCTTGGCAGGCTTGAGAGCTGAGTTCCACCATGGGAAACTAGAAACCACCCCCCTAAAAGGTTGAATACCACAATATAATTCTAGGAATGTTGCAAACAATATAATATTATGTCAGGGTTTACAGAAGGAAGCAGGCACACACACACACACACACACACACACACACACACACACGGAAAATCAAGTTAAGTGACCTACATTTCCTTTCCTAATGGATTTATATTTGAAGAAAGACAAGCTTGTGTTATTAATGGTTCATTGGTAAATGCTGCAAGTTTAACAACTTTGTGCTTTGGCGACCTACATCAGAAGATAGTTAGAACTCGTGTGATAGAGAGGAACATAAAGTCCTTTTAGTACAGAGCTTAGTAAAGTGAATACAGTCAGCCTTCTGTTTCTGCAGGTTTCACATCTGCAGACTCACCCAACCTTGGACAGAAAATATTTTTGGGGAAAAAAGTTACGTTTTTGCTGATGTCGACTATGTAATTAGGCCTATCATGGTTGCATCTGTGCTAAACATATACACACTTTTTTTCTTATTCTTGTTCCCTAAACAATACAGTATAACAACCATTTACATAGCATTTATATTGTATTAGGTATTATAAGTAATCCAGAGATGACTTAAAGTACTGTGTATGGGAGGATGCAAATATTACACCATCCTATATAATAAAAGCCCAGCGACCGAAACAGCAGAATGACCAGAACGACCAGAGACCAGAATAATCATGGCCCTTTGCCCAGGCAAGCCCCACCACCAAGTGGGGACCTCCACCCTGATCCGGGGTGTGGCCAGCCTGCAAACTACCCATGGCCCCTCGCCTTGGCCAGCCCCACTCCCCAGCGGGAACCCCCACCCTGATCCGGGGTCCCCATCAGGGCAGGCCAGTTGGCCCCACCCGTGTACCAGGCCTCTATCCTATATAATAATCCTATGTAATAAAAGGGTAATATGCAAATTGACCCTAATGGCGGAACAACCAGAACGACTGCTTGACCAGTCACTATGAGGTGCACTGACCACTTTTTGGTTCCTTTCCCCGATGACAAATGGGAACTGGGATATGTGGCAGCAGGGGGCAGGGCCAGCTGCAGGCAGCCGGGGAAAATGGCCCTGATTGTAGGCCAGGCTTAGGGACTGTACCTGCACATGAATTTCATGTGCTGGGCCTCTAGTTTTATATGAGGGACTTGAGCATCTTTGAATTTTAGTACAGGAAAGGGTATCCCTGGAACTAATACCTCATGAATATTGGGGGACAACTGTATAGAACCTGTATAGAATGGACCAAACAGTTTTAGGAAAAAGTAACATTAATCATTGCTGGATTAGATTTATCTGATTTTTTTTAATTTTTAATATATTTTTATTGATTTCAGAGAGGAAGGGAGAGGGAGAGAGAGATAGAAACATCAATGATGAGAGGGAATCATTGGTTGGCTGCCTCCTACATGCCCCACACTGGGGATTGAGCCTGCAACCTGGGCATGTGCCCTGACCAGGAATTGAACCATGACCTCCTGGTTCATAGGTTGATGCTCAACCACTGAGCCACATTGGCAGGGCTGATTTCTTAAATATGTTAAATAAATCATTGTGATGCCACAAATTCATTGGGCTAGGTCACGATATTTTCATTCTGGAGGCAGAACATAGATTATCATCAATATTTTACAATGCTGCCTGAATTATGAGCAGCTGTAATTTGGCCTAATTTTTTAGAAGTCTATTCCTAATTTCCTTTTATCAAGAAAACAGCTATATGCACATTCATCTCTTCTTTCAGTATTAGTGCACAATGCCAGAATCATTTAGTATTAGGTATATATGTATATGCTTTTCCTTTTTATATCAGCCTTCTTTTGCCTAGTTCTTTCAGTGGTATAATATTCTTGTCTCTGTGTATGTGTGTGTGTGTGTGTGTGTGTGTGTGTATGACATCATGCCCACTTGGAGAGTGATGAATTGGGTGTCACTTTGAAGCAGTCACAGTGTATCATGTTCATAGTTTGCATTAAGTGGCCAGTTAATTAAATAACCTCTGTCTTTTACTGCAAAAAATCTTGAGCTTTATTAAGTTAGAAAATTTACAACCAATAGCATAATCAATAAAGCATTAACAAACATGTCACCCTCGACAAACCTTTTGTATTGATTTTCACATTCTTACAAAGCCTGCCTGTAGCCTGAAATAAAAACACCACCACTGTCACTGATGTGACCACATTAGCCAGCTGGGCACAGGACAGTTGTGAAGCTTGCAGCTACTGTTGGCTCTAATTATTTGGAAGTGTCTACGTATAGATGCTTTTGAAATGGTTTCAGTGTGAATGAGTTTAACTCCAGAGTCCACCAGGGAAAGACAGAACTAATAGCCAGTGTGTCATTTGAAACTTCATTCAGAGGTGACTAAGATTGAAGGAAGAATTGAAGCTTTTTATTTTCTTGCTCATCTAAATAACAACTTTGATTTCAGCCTTAGTTGTCTGAATTTTTCAAGAGGCTATAATTATTTCAGCCTGAAATCAGCAAATGACAGCTTTATGTCTCTATGTATGCAGAGATGACCATTTATGGGTTAAGTATTAGGGAGTCGGTTTGAAGAGATATTAAAAAGGGGTGGTCTCTATGCCAGCCAGTGAGAGCCACAAATGCATTCCTGAATATGCACCAAGAAAAGTCTACAGTGTTCTATGAAAAGAGAACCTGTAGCTTGGATTTACAATTCTGAGTTTGGAAGTTGCCTGGGAAGATTTAGGAAAGCATTTTGTCTGTGACTCTCCTATACCATTATTCAAATATAGGGGGTGCCCTGTGGAGGCTATGCTGACCTTGGTAGGAGGAGGACCCACAGGAGGGGAGGCACCTGTGTTTGGGCACCTCACATTCAACACACTCAAGGGTCCTCTCCTTAGTCCTGACTGCAAATGCATCTCGGGCAGATAGAGGAAAGGCTGTCTCGTCCCCGCCGCTCAGTTTCCCATTTAGGGAAACCCTTACTAGTGGAGGACGGGGATCATTTACTTGAAGAATGAACATAATTTGTCTAATGACAAGTTACTCCTTGAATTCCAAAGTTGAAGCCTCCTGAAATCAGAACCACATTCATTCATTCATTCATTCAGCAAAACGTGCTGTGCTCCTACTACAGGTCAAACATTATGCTTACATCTTGATGAATGACCTTATAAAATTTTTACCTCATTTGAGAACTTAAAACAGTTAGAAGGAACTTTTGTTATTTCAGCTTTCTGAAGCCAAGGGGGGGTGTTTGGTGGAGGTGACAGCAATCAGCTTGGGCGAGTCTGGAGAACTGCTGCTAGAAGGTCGTCACAGGCCCAGATGACCACTCCAGGAAAGGTGGCCTCTTCCTTCCCTAAGCCCTCTCCCTGTGCCTTTGGAGGCCCCCGTATAGAAGGCTGCCCTGCACGACAAATGTCCTATCCCTGAGGTCCAGTCTCTCCTGAGTCCTTTTGAGAATAGTTATTTGTTAGAAGAATGTAAGATCACTGCTGGGAGAAAGGAACAAAACATGGAATTTTGTAGATTACAATGACTCTGCGGGCTCCCTTCACTTAATCTTGAATCTAGAGAGAATTCCTGTTAAGACTTAATGCTGTTTTCCTCAACTCTCCCATTTTCAGTGGTAAACACAGTCAACAGAAATGTGGAGCCCTTTAATGACAATGGTTTTTGAGAGGGAAATACTTAGTAATACTCATAATTCACTTAGGTTGGAAATTGGAAAGCAAGGGGCTTCTCCCAAGCAAGAGCCTTTAGAGAAAAACCTGAAACAAAAGCTTCCCAGAGAACTGAAATGAGGTAAAAACTATATTATATTTGTTACATGTCACATGTTGTTTTAAGTTGATTCTATATGCTGTAGTGGGCTGAATGGTGGCCCAAGATATCTCCATGTCCTAGACCTAAATGTGACCTGTTTTGGAAAGTTGGTCTTTGCAGATTTACTTAAGTTAAGGATCTCAAGATGGAATCCGCCTGGATTACCCAGGGACACCTAAATCCAATTACAGGTGTATTTATAGGAGGCAGAAGACACAGGGAGAGAAGATAAGGCCAGGTGAAGACAGGCAGAGACTGAAGTGATGCAGCCGCAAGCCAAGGAACGCCTGCAGCCACAAGAAGCTGAAGAGATGAGGATGAATTCTCCTCTGGACCTTTCAGAGGGAGCAGGACATTCTGACACCCTGATGTTGGACTTGTGGCATCTAGAAGTGTGAAAGAATCCATTTTTATTGCTTTAAATCACGCAGTTTGTGGTAATTTGTTTCAGCAGCCCTGGCAAAATAATACATGTACTAAATTCACTCCTCAGAACCATCCTAGAATGAGGTACTATAATTATCATAACCCACCTTATAGATGAGGAACATGAGACACAAGGACAGTAAGTGACCTGGGCAAGGTTTCTCTGCTCATAAGTGGTGGCGCTGGGACTAGAACCCAGGCTGACTGGGTCCACAGTCCATGTGCAGTATCACTGCATCAGGCTTCCTAAGCTACTCAGACAAAACATCTGCCTTCCGTGGGCTCCTCCGGCTTCCACGTAGACCTATATTTTTAATGCTAAATTCAGAGAACATAGACATCTCAGAAAAGAAGAAAAAAAATGCTGAAAGTGTACATCATCCCACCTCCCATGGGAACTATTGTTTATGTGTAATTTATATTCCCCCAAACTGTATATACTAACACATAATATGGTACTTGAAAGTAGTGTGTTTTAGCATTCCCAGATTTCCTAGTAAAATTTTCAAAACAATGCATAGGATGACCATACCAAGTGTTTATTTTGCCAACTAAGACCACTGAAACACCAGCAAAATAACCAACTAAACCCACCATCCCAAAGTCACTGTCATTATATAAAAGAAAGTTTGACCCCTTAAAAGCAAGGTTATAGTCTCAGAATAAAGAACAGTGCTATAAATTAAATACATTTAACTTTGTGATAAACTCAATACCGTGCCCCTTCCCCCCTCACAATGCCATGGACCATGGGAACATCACTGTGGACCAGTAGCAGGCTGCAGTCCAGACCAGTGCTTCTCGCGTGACAATGCACATTTGGGGCACATAAGGCTCTTGTCAAAATGCAGATATTGATTCCGTAGGTCTGGGTGGGGCTGAGATTCGGCATTCTCACACATTCCCGGGTGGTGGCTGGTCCAGGGACCATCTTTTTTTTTTTTTTAAATATATGTTTTATTGATTTTTTACAGAGAGGAAGGGAGAGGAATAGAGAGTTAGAAACATCGATGAGAGAGAAACATCAATCAGCTGCCTTCTGCACACCCCCTACTGGGGATGTGCCTGCAACCAAGATACATGCCCTTGACCGGAATTGAACCTGGGACCTTTCAATCTGCAGGCCGATGCTCTATCCACTGAGCCAAACCGGTTATGGCGGGGACCATCTTTTGATCCATGGTTTGCAAGCTCCTAAACAGTGGCACATCTTTCTGAAGCCTGATTTTTTTTTCTTTCTGGAACTTACTGAAAACATTTTCACATATCAAAAACCAGTTCTAAAAAGTGACTTTTAATGGCTGCATTTATACTTCGTCATCTGAATGCACCTTATTGTTGATGATCTATGTTGTTTTTTTCTTTCTTCTCTCTCCTTCTCCCGCTCTCTCCTATTATAGATGCTGAACATTCTTGTACCTATATATCTATGCAGATGTCTGATTAGTTCTTTAGGGAATATTCTAGAAATGGAACTGTTGGTTCAAAGGAGAAGCACATTTGAAAACATTTTAAGGCATTTAGCATAGTTTTCTTTTATCCTAAGCCAGCCCTGAAGGTCAGGAATTGTTCTTCAAGCATGAGTGTCAATATTGCATCTTCTAAGAAGCCTTTCTCTCTCTTTTTTTGAAATTTTTATTCAGAATGGAGGGAGAGAGAGAGAGAGAGAGAGAGAGAGAGAGAGAGAGAGAGAGAGAGAATCAATGATGAAAGAGAATCATTGATTGGCTCCTCCCGAAGGCCCCCTGTTGGGGGTCAAGCCTGCAACCTGGGCATGTACCCTTGACTGGAATTGAACCCAGGACCCTCCAGTCTGCAGGCCGACACTCTATCCACTGAGCCAAACCAGCCAGGGCATCTAAGAAGCCCTTCTTGACACTCCCTCTTGCCTGCCCAGCACTCTGGCTTCTCCTTCCCAGCAGTTACCATATATTCCTATGATTGCCTTGAACTAGTATGGAGCATCGAGCTTCCTGAGCATGTGCTTGAGTCTGTCTGTCCATGGTTCTCAAAAATGTATGTTAAATGAATGAATAAAAAAGAATCCTAACAGCCTTTATAGCTCATTGTTTGTTGCATGACTAAGCAGCATCAACTAAAATAGTCATGCAAACAAAAAAGAGGGAGAGAATTTCTAATAACTCTTTAGGCTTCTTCATATGTACAGTTTTTAAGTAGGCCTAGGAATAAACAGGAAATGATAGTATCTGTGGCAATTAATGGGCTCAAGTTATGAGCCCTGTTATCGTTTAGTTCATATATTCTCTTCCTTAAAGCAAGTATTGTCCTGCTTTACTCCTCAGTGAACCTCTAGAATGTTTGGGAGGAGGATGGAATATTTTAACATGCATGGTCTTCACTCTCAGAGCCCCGCGACCACCTCTGGAGGCCCGTCTCTCAATAATGTAGAGAGGCCTGAAGCCTGCAGGCTGGCTGTGGGCTCTGCACCTGGGAATCCATTTGGGGTAAAACAGACCCTGTGCTCTCTGGGATGTGCTTCCGCCAAAGGCAGCAGAATGACCCACAGAAAGCATTGAGGCCCCTTCCTCTCTGGTGTTCAAGGGTGTCAGCGAACACTCTGCAAGAATAGCTAAAAGGATATACCAGAGAATAGGGACTTGGGAGTAGAAGGAAAAAACTGAATTTCAAAGTACAAGGAATTTCATATGCCCTGGTGTTTGATGAAAATGATGTCAAAACCTTCAGGAGCACCAAGATGGCCCTTTTCTGTGCCACTGTATTGAATAGGGCAGTTCTTTTATTTTATTTTATTACCACCTTTTGCATTGCTCTGTCCCAACTGTGAACACTATGCTGTTCAGATGCATGAAGCATGTTAGTTGGTAATGTGGAAAGGTGAATATATATATATAGTCACCTGTGGATATTTTTCCCATTGACTTTGAGAGAGAGAGAGAGAGAGAGAGAGAGAGAGAGAGAGAGAGAGAGAGACATCGACATGAGAGAGAAACATTGATTGATTGCCTTCCAAATGGGCCCCGACCTTGAGGTAGGAGATCAAACCTGCAACTGAGGTACATACCCTTGACCAAGAATCGAACCCTTGACCCTTGGGTCAGAGGGCTGACTCTCTAACCACTAAAAAATACTAGCCAGGACAGGTGAGTATTTTTTTTATGGTTTTTCACCAGGGATGACAAATACATGACACACACATTGCCATCCCCCATGCTGTGTCACTATACTTTTGGTCACTATTCTCTCTCTAAATCTGCCCCAGCTCCCAGGGCCTCACACCGAGGGCTGTTGGGATGCACCACTCCAGGAGGCACCAATTGTGCTGGACTTAGGGAAATGTCCCTCCCACCCTGGGAGCAATAGAATGTAGCAGCCTGCATTGTGCATGGGACACAGTGGGCACAAAATAAACACTGTTGGATGAACCCAGCCGTGACCTTTGAATCCTTCTCAACATACCACTTCAAACAGCCACCGCACAGGGATTGGTTTGGAATGCAAGGCAAACCTATTTGCTATTCCCACTTTAAGGAAGCAGAGTAAGAGACTGCCAACACAGAACATATTTAATCATCTTTGCACAAGTGTGTGTTGGGTACATGCATAATGTGTATGCAAATACAGTTTGCTTAGAACATGCGATTCTCGCTTTTCCCTCCCAACCACTCCCTCCCTAAATATACAATTTCATGCAAACTGCACCTGCGACTGCTTATTGGAATGGGAAGGGGTCCAATGTATGTTCTCAAATTTATAACATTTGCCTGTGAATTTTTAAATCGCAGTTCCTGTCATAAACTACGGTGCCTGGCAGAAAGGAACAAAATATTTATATCTGGGCCTAACGACGTTTTCATTGGCTCCCACAGCCTGCGTTTGATTACATCCACGTTTGTGGTCATTGCCCTGGTCTCTCTCCCTCCCAGGTTTGCTCCCTCCCTGTCCCTTCCCACTGCACCAGCTCATCAGGCTGAGAGAACGAGGCGTGATCCATACTAAAGCAGAATTTGACAAAATCTATTATTTGTTAACATTCCCATGAAAATCACCTGGAAAAGTAGCCCCAGAATGGAAGACAGAGTTTGCACATTTTATTTTTGTCTTCCGGGTCTGTCAGCGTTGCTCAGCTTCCTGACAGGTGAGGATCTGCACCGTTTTACTTGGAACATGAAACATTTGGAAAACAATTTCACAAGAGACATCTTTTCAATTCCATTCCCCATTTCCCTTTTCTGGAAAATAGCACTCACTTAGAGATGTTCCATTCCTATTCAATCACATAAAACATTGTCTTCCCTCCTCAGGAATCCTTCCCTTTGTACCCCTCAGCACCTGGGGGCTTAGTTGAAAAGGTCCTAAACTGACTGGGTTCCATCATTTGTAGAAGCTCATACTGAGTTTACTAGTACAGGTTTGATGGTACAATCGTCTATCCCTGAGTCTGTGGCCTCTTTTGCTAAAGAGCAGGAGTTAAACTTCTTAACTTGGCCAAAAAGAAAACAGTACAGGCAATAGAAGGGAAGAAAACTATTTGGCATAGATAAACTGGTTTGGTTCAGTTAGGACCGTGGTACTGGTTTAAGAGAGCCTCAAGTAGATAAAATTTGGCCCTAAATTTTGTTGTGAAGTTAAGAGCACCATATGGGAAATGCAAAACACCCTTCATTTATAAAGCAAGGGCTTGAAGTTTCCTATCAGTTCAGACAAAACTTCAGTAGCAGTTGTTAATATGAATTAAATGAATCAAAATGGGGAAAAAGCTAATGACCCACTTGGGAACAAAAATAGCTCCTTAATGAAAGAAATGGAGTTAAGAAATTTATGGAACATCCACTGATGTGCCCTTTGGAAATTATAAATTTGCCAAATCCCCTCATGCAATTATCAGTTGGAGTCGAATTATCACCAAATCTGACCCTGGGGATGTGGTGGGAAGAAGCTGGAAGACCCAAACTCTTGCTCAGTCCTTGAAGGCAGAGTGGCTTTTGCTGCACATGAGCAGCATGAGCTGGAGGCTGGATAGAGTCTGAGTCAACTTTGGGTTGATTTTCTCAGTTTTTGTTAATGCTTATTGAGTGTTGGCTTTGCCATTCTGCCTAGTTTTCAGATGTTGGGCTCTTGAGAGCAGTAATCCTCCTGTTAGTCTTTCTGAGAAGATTTTTGTTAAAGTAAGGCATGAATTTTCCGAGACAATTTGATCAGCCATTGGTCTTAGTAGAGAAGTGTGCTTTAACAATGGGCATACATGAAGCTTGGAGTATTCTGGTGCCTGGTGCAGGGAGAGGATTCGGGTAGGCCATCCTCACATTAACAGAGGACCAGGAAACTGTCTTCAAGGCAGCTGAGTATGGCTCCTTCATTCCATTCCTCCAATTACCTTCCCACCACCATGTAAGGGTTTGGGAGTCATGGCGAGGGGCATGTACAGTCTGTGAGAACTGAGCCCTTTGCCACCTTGTCTCTCCCCATCCCCAGTGTCCAGAAAGTCCAACTGGCTGTCGAATGTTGGAAAGAGCACAGGTCCTGGTGAGCCAGCCCCTGCTTCACCATCTGTGGGCAAAGTCCCCGGATCCACCACTTACACTTATAAAACTTTAAATTTTTTTGTTTCATAAAATGAAATTATAATAGTTACCTCATAGACCTGCTTGGAGGATTACACAGCACAAATAGGTAAAATGCTTATTGCAGCCTCTCAATAAATGTTCATTATTTTCACCATTATATATTAAATGAACGATTAATAATAGTTCTTAAGCAGTAATTGTTCCAGTGACACATAAAAAATGAATCTGTACTATGTGCTTGGCACTGTCCTGAGTGTTTAGAGGGAGGTATTGTAACGCTCCTGGTTTAGTAAGTGGAGAAAAGGAATTTAAAGGGACAATAACCAGGACTGTGGCTCAGAGGAGAAACCACATATTCTGTGGTTGCCACGTGGGGCCGAGAGAAGGCACCGGCCATGCGGCTTTCTCTCTGACAGGCTCCCGGCTCTCGGACCTTGGCCAGGCAGCCAGCGTCCACAGACCTCGGGACTGCAGAATGATGGCCAGGCAGCCAGCGTCCACAGACCTCGGGACTGCAGAATGAGACTCCCGTGAGCTGCTGCAGCTCGTGCTAAGCAAGAATTTATGGAAGATTTTATTGCTATTTCCAACTGAGAACTTTTCTTCAATCATTTATGGAAAACATAAAAGCCAGTGGGAATCAAATAGGATAAAACAAGGTTGCAACCACTCTTCCAGATGCTGCACACAGCTGCTTTTTGCTTAAGCAATGGGAGCAAGAATGGAGGACATTCGTTTGCTATTTGGGTCAGAAACAGCACACTGTAAAATCTCTCCTTCATAATTCATCTCATCCCAAATAAAATGTGAGGTCAAATTTCAGACCCTCAACCTTTTTGTCAGTCTTCTTCTTTTTATCTCACGGGACTGCTATGAAAAATAGTAAGGATTCTATTCCATAAAGGAAAAAAAAAAAACCACACATGGAATGCACCGAGGGCTGCCTGACGTGCCAAAACGCAGATGGCTCTTTCTTCTGACTCCATTTGGTAGAGCCAGAAGAGTCTTAGCCCTGGGAACAAAGGGAAAAGTGGGATGGGAACGATACTGATCTTAAAGCGCATGATTCATGTGTAGGCGGAAAGTTTCTCTTGAAGTTGATGGCCATCCTTTGAACTTCTATTGCCCTGTCACCAAGAGGCTTGGGGGTGTTTGAGAAGATGCAGCCAGCCAGATTGCTCTTCTGTCTTCCTGATCTATACAGATAGAAGCCTCTCTGGGGACTCAGTACGGAAAAGGCATCTGTCCATCCCACACGGGCCGTCTCTGAGTCCAGAAGAACACGACTCTCACTGCCAGCAATAGAACTTTCTTACGCTGCCCGAGTCCATGTGTAACTGCGCAGACAGGCCCACAGGTGGGAGTTGATATCAGATTGGCACGATCACACATGTAGTGTTCTAGCGTGCTGGTCCCAACACAAAGCCCATTCCTCCTTTGGGGAAATACCCTGGAATGGCCCAGAGGGAGCTGAGGCCCCCGCCTGAAGCGTGGCGGTGTAGTGTGGGCATTGTCTCTGGGTTGGAAGCTATATTGGCTGACTCCAGGGACCTGGGCCTCCTGAAAGCAGGGGGAAAGCCTGGGTTTGTACTCTGATTGTCATCATGCCAAAGGGTCTAGAAGAGAGGCCAATGAGACAGAACAGAAGGATGATTATTTAAATGATGCAAGCATTTGCTTTTATAGTGGGAGAGGGGAAGCGTGGAATTTAAAATACCCTTGAGTCTGCTCATGGGAAAGCGTTTAGGGAGTGACGGGGAACATAAAGGAGGCTTTTAGGGGAGGACCAGAGACAATTAGAGCCTTCAATCTTGTTCTTTTTGGGAATTCTTGTGAGCTATGGACAAAGAGGTGCTGGAGAAGAAAAAGCAGGGGTGAGAGAAGTCTGAGATAGAAAGGTGTTTGCAAACTTCAGCATGTAGCATAATGAACCAGGTGTGTTCATTCAGGAAGGTGACCATTAAGTGCATTTTCCCCAGGTCCATTGAGGGTGCAGTGCAATAGGTCCAGCACAGGGGTGGGGAATTTGCATTTTCAACATTCCTCCTTGTGATCATCCTGTGGGCACTCTGTGATCATCCTGTGGGCACTCTGCAGACCACACCTTGAGAAGCACTAGATCAGAGTGGGATTTGCTTAGGAGACAGGGGTGTAGAACCAGGAAGCCTACCAGGGGCCCAGAAGGACGGAGGGCAGACGCTGCCAGAGCAGCAGCTGCCAGGCAGCAGGTCTGTGTCCTGCAGCCCAGGTTGCGGAGCTCAGGAGGATCGGCAGGGTCCCAGTGTGGACACGAGGACAGTGTGGGATGCATGGGAGGCTGGCGTGTGGAATGCATGAGAAAGCTGAGCTGGGACTCCTGGCTCCACCAGCATGCAGATCATTCAGTGGTTTGCAAATGACGTAACATCCCCCCCAGCCAGAGTTCCCAGGGTAACTCCTCTCCATTCCCACCACGAGGAACTGTGCTGTGCAACTGGGAGCAGGCAGGGAGCCCGCTGCTCTGGGTGCTCTGGCCAGACCTTACTGGAAGTGACACTGGAGCAGTTACTGCCTAAGAACGAGCTGTAATTATTCATTGTAATCCCAGCAACAACGAAGGCCATGCAGAATTCTTCCAGTGGGCTGCCTTTTGCCTGCAGAGCTCATTTCTCAAACATCTCATTAGTCTTTTAATAGTCCTCCTCCCCCCCCACCACCCGCTACATATTTTTCTTTCCAAAATCAGCTACATGTGAAAAAGGACTATAGTGAGAACTCTAGTTATTTCTCTCCGAGAGGTGGCAATACTCAAGTTTTGGTTACGGTGCTCATTCCCCTTTTCTACTTACATATTCAAATCTATGATTATGCTGGGATTTGGCCTCTTTATTGAGGTAAAAGTAGTGAAATAAAGGAACACACTTAGAAACTCATAACATTATACACTTAAGTGCCAGGATAAAGTATATGTTATAATTAAATTCTTGATTTTTACCATGGATAGAGTTCAGAAATACTATCGAAGTTAAAAAGAAAAAGCCCAACATATTACCTCCAGGAAAAAAGAAAACAACACCAAAAACGAAATCCGGTGACACAATGCATTGTACTTAGGAATTTACGTGCTTAACAGTTTAATCTTTACACAAACAAAACTGCCTGAGTGGTGGCTAGTTTCTTAAAAACAAGGGAGGCGAGTATTGTAAGTGCCCTTAAAACGTGCCTGCTCATCACACTGCACCTTCCTCCCGGGGTGCCTCACTGAGCCTCCCCCAACATCAAGCAGGGGCGTAAGTCACTGTGCAGCTCCCAGCTGCTGTGCTTAAATTGCTCAGGAAGCACTGCGCCCCCCTTGCTGCTGCAGATTTGGCTCTGGGCTGGGGAGGAAGTGGGGAGAAATAATTTGCATTAAAAAACACTAGCTGTCCATTCCCATTAGAAAAAACACTTTGTGTTTTAGTGCAAATTATTTTAAAAGGGCAGATAACTTATGGATGCAGAAAGGGTAATCCATAAAGATGTATGCAATTTTGTTCAGTTGGATGTCCTCAGGGTGAAAACATCAAGGATAACAAGTGCACTAAATACAAACAGACACAATCATACAATATGACACCCATGATTAACATACCCTTTTCAAGGGTTCTCTGCACTTTGGAGAGAAGCTGCCTTGTTAATATCAAGGCCTCTCCTTGCCTAGCTTCAGAGGCAGGGTAAAACAATTATATATTTTCTTTCTGGACTGTATTCTCAGAAGGTCGTGAAATTCCGGGGTTTTAATCAGACCAGCGGAGATTCAGGGCTGGGCAGTGAGGGGATTAGCTCAAAGGTTGGGAGTTCAGGCTTTGGAGCAGACAGGCCAGGTTTAAAATCCCAGGTGTGATACTTACATACTATCTTCTCTTAAGTCTAGGCGGCTTCATCTGCAATTGGGAAATTGAGTTGTTGAGAGAATTAAATACAACACAACAAAACAAGAAACCCAGAGGTAAAGTGTAGTGTAGTGCCTGGCGGGGGGTGGGGTGGGTGGGGAAGGATATTGTGTGTTTTTCTTCCCTTAGAGCCTGATTACAGAAAAGATTTGGGAGCAGAAAATCACTAGTACAGGATGGGAAAAGATTTGTATGGTTTCAGAGAAACTGCACAAGATCCCGGTTATTATAGAGAGCAGGCGGAAAATGGACTCTCATTACTATCTCAGTTTGTAGATGGCACAACTGTTCCTTGCCAAGGCTTAGGTACATCTGCTTCATTTATCTGAGAATAACACTTAAGTGGTGCCAGGTGCCATTCTAAATGTTTTATATGCCTGTTTCATTTATTCCTCAGGTCATCTTCATGGGTAGGTACTAATGTCATCCCCATTACACAGGCCAAACACAGAAACAGAGAAGTTAAGCCATTTGTCCAAGGTCACAGATAGGAAATAGTGGGGCCATAATTTAAATTCAGGCACTTATCACAGTCTATCCTCTCAGCCACTGAGTTGTGTGCTTTGTTTACTTACTTTTAAATCCCTCACAGTGCTATGCACAGTGCTCCACATCTAATGGGCATTGAATCTTTATTCAATGATTATTTGAAGGATCAAAAATTTTCTTTTAAAGTGGGACAGACTGAAAGGGCGGACTTGTTTCTGTTGGACTTTAGGGGAAAAGTCCAGGAAACTGCCTAGCCAGAAGACAGATGGCATCCTATCAGAGACCAGGGGTAACACTGTTCATGCAGCCCCATGGGCAGGGAGCGAGTACTGCACACGAGATTTAATTCTTCAATTCAGACTCAGACAAGTATTAGCAATAAATGCATGCTGATGAAGAACCACCCTCAACACAGTACTACAGAATGACCTAGAAGGTTAAGATCAATGTAAAATTATCATGGTTAACATCCTGTAAATTTATCATGGTTCAGTGGAAAGACCACAGGGTTTGGGTCTCAATCAAATACCTAAATCAGATACCTAACTCCAACCCTTAACAGCTATGTGACTTTGGGTACGTTATTTAGCCTCTCTGAGCCTGAGTTCACCCAATTTGCAAAAGGGTGGGTAATAAAAATAGTGCTTGCTCCCAGCTTTATAACATGAGATAAAAATATATGAAGCTGCTGTGTTAGTAATGAAACGCTGGAGGAATATGCATTATTAAGGTAACACTAACTACTGTAACACATAACCCCCATGTATCTGTAGTGTAATGCCATAGAAACTTTTTTCCAAAATGGGACTTCTTAATCCTCAAGAACTCCACTCTATGTGAAAATGTAGAGACCCAACGTCCATCTCATGGCTCCTCCATCTCCACAGGTTTGCCGAGGAAGGAAAAGTGTGGAGGAGCTCCTGTGGGAATTTTTATGGACCAGGAAGTGGCTCTGTCCATGGCCACACCTCAGTGTAAGTGATGCTGGGAAATTTAGTCTAGCAATGTATCCAGGAACAAAAGGAGATGTTTTGGGTGACTGGCTAGAAATTCCAAACTCCATCTTTTCACAAGGGCTGCTGTGAGATTACATGAGTTAAAGCACAGGAGAGGGCTTTGTTAGTCATAAAACATGGTAGAAATATTACTATAGCTGATTGCTTACGTAGATGTGGACACACTGGGACATTCCAAATGATGAAATTCAGTTTCTCATGCATTTGTTTTTGTGTTTTGTTTTGTTTTTAAATACCAATACTAAGAACAGTTTGCTAAGGTACATGGTTTGTGGTGATGTTCCCACCAGAAGAGCAACCTCATGGTGATTCAGTGTGGGTAGTAATGGGCAGATCAAAATGACTTTAGAGGGCATTTAATCTTGTGCAAAGCTCACAGATCTCAGAGAACAATGCTGCACATTACCTACTGTGCAGCAGACGCATCAGATAAAGAGGTTGAGAGAAATCTGAAAAGAAAAGCAGAGCAAGGGTCAACCAATGATACAGGTAGTTCTTTGCAAAAGAGCTGCTGCCCCCCTCCCCCTTCTGTTTAGGAATGCGTAACAATACCGTCTGAGGATAAGCGAATTTGCCATTCCATTGTGCAATCAATAAGGATTTCCCAGTGAAGAAAAATTTCATATATTTTTTATTATGCCATACATTTTTGTTTGTTTAGGCCATTTTTTAAGGAAGTGAGTGTGCATTGAATATCCAAATTTTTCTAGAAAAGAATTGAAAAACTACATATTCATTTTGTTCCCGTCACTAAATATTTTGGGCTTTCTTTTTAGCATGTTATTTTTGTTTTAAGGTAAACCCAGATGTATTCAATGGATACAGAACGATGACAGATTTTTAATATATTCTGTGGTGGATTCAAATGGCATGTGTATCCTATCTAATAAAGCAGTAATATGCAAATTGACCACTCCAACACACAAGATGGCCACCCCCATGTGGACACAAGATGGCCAGCAGGGGAGGGCAGTTGGGGGCAATCAGGCCTGCAAGAGAGAGCAGTTAGGGGTGACCAGGCAGGCAGGGAAGGGCAGTTGGAGGTGACCGGGCCAGCAGGGGAGGGCAGTTAGGGGCAATCGGGCTGGCAGGGGAGCAGTTAGGTGTTGGTCAGGCTGACAGGGGAGTGGTTAGGGGGTGATCAGGCTGTCAGGCAGAAGTGGTTAGGGGCAATCAGGCAGACAGGCAGGTGAGCAGTTGGGAACCAGCAGTCCTGGATTGTGAGAGGGATGTCTGACTGTGTGGATTGGGCCTAAATGGGCAGTTGGACATCCCTTGAGGGGTCCCAGATTGGACAGGGTGCAGGCTGGGCTGAGGGACACCACCCCCCATGCACGAATTTTGTGCATCAGGCCTCTTGTATTATATAAAGAGTTTTCTAAGGCATACACTTTTTGACACCTTTATTTCTTACCATTTTTTATTTCTCAGATTATGTGCCATTTTTAACCTGGGAAAACATTTTTTTTCAATTATTGTACTCTTTGAAGCCAATAGGTCTAAATTTTGGAAGTAAAGTTGATGTAGGGGTGGGTTACCTGAAAGGCCTTCTGTGACTACTAGACCTAATATACTACCCTGTCTTGTCACTTTGCCTCACTGCATTCTTTTTCTTCTTAGCCTCATATATATTTGTGTTTATTGATGTCTGTACCCACTAGAATACAAGCTCTCCAAGGACATGAATTTAGGATGTTTGTTCCAGGGTGCTTGGCCCCTGGAATTGTGCCTGGAATCTGGCAGATGCCCACTAACATTGGCTAAATATATGCATACATGAAAATTAGGTTGGACATTCTGGACCAATGATCTTTCACTGTATATATTTTTCACTCTTCAGGGATTTTTTTTTTTTTATGTTTTAAGAAAATAGAGGTATTCCTTGGAATCTACACCAAAATATTGGTAATTGTAGGTAGTGAAGGAAAAATGAGTTTTGTAACGATCTATGTTTATGGTTAGTACTGACACATAATTGTTCATAACCAAAGCTTATGCACATCTGCTTCATTTATCTAAGAACAACAGTTCACAGCTATCGAGCACTTACTTGGTACCAGGTGCCATTCTCAGCACTTTATCTGTGTTGTTTCATTTAATTCTCACAACATCTTCATTAAACAGTGTCTCCGGAAAATAACTCGGCCCTGTCCAGCCACCTGCATTTATGTTAGTGCAAATAAAGCTTACAGATGTCTCCACCTGGCATAGGTGGGCAGTTCCCCTCTGCTTTCTCTCTCCCGATTCAGCCAGTTTAAGAGCCACACTGTCGTTCCCCTTAGGTTGGACAGAATGAGGCATGGGAAACAGGAGGGGGAAATGTGTACAGGGACAAGTAAACTCACCACCTTCCAAGGAGTAAGTAGTTCTCACAGGAAAAGGGCACTGCGATCCTGGGTAGGGAGTGGAAAAAGTTAGGGGAAGAATTTAAAAAAATTCAGTGCCTTACGGTTATTTAAAGTTTTCCCTTTTGTTATCATGGGCCAGTAGATAAATAAATACATACATAAACTATAACACAGGATAAAAAAAACTTGCCACTTAAAAAACATTTACTAATAATTCCTCTTAGAGAGAGAACTGGAAATGCCTGTTTGGGGTCAGTGAGACCCTATAGGAATGGACAGAAACAGAGATTAGGGGAAGAGTTCACTGCTTTGAGGAGAAAAGTTGAATAAGGAGGAGAGAAGGAAACCCACTAAGATGGCTGGACTTAGGAAAGTGAGGGCCAGGAAGGCCCCATGGTAGTTGTGGTAGCGAGCCTTCAAGATGGTCCCCAGCAATCCTTACTTCCTGGGGTTCACACCCAGTATTCACACGATGTGACTGTCTCCCACACTGTGCCACAGTTGGTCTGTGTGATTAAATAGAATATGGCAGGAGCGATGCTATAACACTTCTAAGATTAGGCTGTGAACTGCAGTTTCTGTCTTGGACTTCAGTCTCTCACTCTCTCCTCCCTCCCATCCCCCACCTTGAGAATAATTGCTACACTCTGGGCAGCCAGGGAGAAGCCCTTGTGTGGAATAGCAGCATAGAGTGAAGGCCAAGGCCCGTTGGTAGGTGGCGGGTGGGGACTCTGTTTTTCTGTTGTTGTTTGGTTTTTTAAAAAAATATGTTTTTTGCTGATTTTAGAGAGAAAGGAAGAGAGAGGGAAACATCTATATGAAAGAGAAACATCGATCAGCTGCCTCTTGCATGCCACTGGGGATCGAACCCACAACCAGGGCATGTGCCCTGACAGGGAATTGAACCAGCAATCTTACGGTGCATGGAATGATGCTCACCCACTGAGACACACAAACCAGGCAAGGGACTTTGGTTTTAATGTAAATCCCTTCCTTTTCAGGCCCTAGGAACCCAGAGGAGAATCATGAACATTAACTGTAGGGAAAGGAGAGCAAGCAATGCATGTGAATTATCCACGTGCAGACTCGCTGGAACACCCCTTCCCTCTTCCCAAGGGCTCCTCTTTCTCTGCACCTGGGATCTGGGGGCCTCCTATAGTCCCTTTGAAACTGGAACATTTTGTAGACGTGTGGTCAGCAAAGTGTGGCTGCTCCCATGGTTGCTGCCA